>NW_026708814.1:10000-30000 GCF_902713425.1 Acipenser ruthenus
CAGGATCACTCCCTCCTCTGAGTCTGTGAACCGCTAAAGAGAAGACTAACTGTAACTTATTAATCCTGCAAATGAACGCGGCGCGTCGCAGGCTTTGCTGATGCCTCTGTATAAAAAAAAAAAACAGATTGCAACTATAGATATTTTTAAAAAAAATTAATAAAGGTGAATGCCCCAGTTTGAATGCATTGCAATAGAGTCGCGAAATGGCACCGCCCTTGACCTCACCCGCCCAACGGAACTATTCAAGTTCTAGAACCGGAATCCCGTGCCTCGGTGACATCGCCCGCTGTCCTCGGAACTGTTCCCCCTCTCTTCTCTCCTTCCCAGGCTCCAGCTGTGCCCTGCTTTGAGAAAAATCAGTGCAAAAACTAAACAAAAAACTACAGCTCCCAGCATGCCTCAGCACTAGCAGCAACGGCGAGGCATGATGGGAGCTGGAGTTCTTTACGCAGGCGGGTTTAACTGAACCCAGTCCTGGTTATTATTAGGAATAGCCAGTTATACAAGGAGGAACCAGCATGCAGAATAAAAACTACAGCTCCCAGCATGCCTCAGCACTAGCGGCAACGGCGAGGCATGATGGGAGCTGGAGTTCTTTACACAGACAGGCTTGTTAATAGGACCCCCATGTTGAAAAGTACTAAAACAGACCACGTTAATCTGGCCTTCTGTGTACCTTTAGCTGCCTGTATAAAGAACTACAGCTCCCATCATCCCTCACCGCTAGTGCAGAGGCATGCTGGGAGCTGTAGTTTAAATCCCGATTCTACTTACAGATTTAGCAATTCTAAGCCTGTCTATGTAAAGAACTGGTGTTAATTTTCACAATAACCAGGACTTCAATAGAGTTTTCTCAATTCAGCTCACAATCACAGAGCAGCATAGTTAATATTATTATTGTTATTATCAGTATTTAGTATTAATAATATTAATATGAATATGAGTTTGTCTTTTGTTTCAAACGGCTGGTTAAAAGTTTTATAAATACATCAGCATTATTAGAATTATTATTATTATTATTATTATTATTATTATTAATATTATTAATATTATTAATCATCATCCATCATTACCATTATAATCTTTAACAATATTTTTATATTTTGCAAACTTTATTCTTTGAATATTTGAATTTCATTTTTTTCTCCACCAAAGAAAAAAATATATATACTCTTTTTTTTTTTTTGCATATAACATTAAATGATTCTCTTTTTAAACGTTTGTACTGTTTTTTTTTTCATATTTGTTCGTATCCATCATGCAACTTCATGCTGTATTTTAAGAAAAGAATATGCAACGTTCCTCCCCCCCCCCCCCCCCTCTCCTGTTTTTTTTTCAATTTGGAACATTCCGGGACCCCTCCTGTTTTTTTTTTTTCAATTTGGAACATTCCGGGACCCCTCCAGTTTTTTTTTCAATTTGGAACATTCCGGGACCCCTCCTGTTTTTTTTTTCAATTTGGAACATTCCGGGACCCCTCCTGTTTTTTTTTTTCAATTTGGAACATTCCGGGACCCCTCCTGTTTTTTTTTTTTCAATTTGGAACATTCCGGGACCCCTCCTGTTTTTTTTTCAATTTGGAACATTCCAGGACCCCTCCTGTTTTTTTTCAACTTGGAACATTCCGGGACCCCTCCTGTTTTTTTTTTCAATTTGGAACATTCCAGGACCCCTCCTGTTTTTTTTTTTAATTTGGAACATTCCGGGACCCCTCCTGTTGTTTTTTTTCAATTTGGAACATTCCGGGACCCCTCCTGTTTTTTTTTTTTAATTTGGAACATTCCGGGACCCCTCCTGTTTTTTTTTTCAATTTGGAACATTCCGGGACCCCTCCTGTTTTTTTTTTCAATTTGAAACATTCCGGGACCCCTCCAGTTTTTCTTTTCAATTTGGAACATTCCGGGACCCCTCCTGTATTTTTTTCAATTTGGAACATTCCGGGACCCCTCCTGTTTTTTTTTCAATTTGGAACATTCCGGGACCCCTCCTGTATTTTTTTCAATTTGGAACATTCCAGGATTCTTAACTCAATCCTGAGTCGATTGCACCTGTCTGGAAGTCGCCCGTTTCCGATTCATAACCCCTCGGGTTTGCATTCCCAAATCCAAACGATCCTTCAAACAGGCACTGTAATCCCAAATCGAAGTCTTCTTCAGTCCCAGACTCCTTTCAATCGAGGTCCTTTCAATAGCCTTGCACTTACAAGCGTAAAGTCTTTGTTATTAAGAGTTTTCTTAGTATTATTCATTTAATAAATATTGATCAATCGGTACTGTTTTGTGTTATGTGAATTCCATTCTCACACAATTGTCCATCGTTTCTGAAGATTTCCTTTGATATATATAAATATATGTAGATATAGGTGTATATGTGTGTGTGTGTGTGTGTGTGTGTGTGTCACACACACACACACACACACACACACACACACACACACACACACACACTCAACACCCCATTGCTTCTGCAGTTTTAATTCGCTGTGCGTCTAAAAATCAAACCACCGTCTCTGAAAATCCTGGTCCACAGTGAACAGTCACATTAGGGCTGGTCTGCTTCAGTGGACGATTTTAATAGACCACCCAAGCACGTCCCGTCACGCAGGAGGAGAGGAGGAACACGCCGGATCACGGACTGTGTTTTGAGTTTTGTTTGTCTAATTCAAGCACAAAGCGGTCAATGGTTATTGAATTGAGATTCTCAAGCCCAGAGGTGTTTTCATGCAGGCCGATAGATCAAGGCTTAAAATCACAAATCTTGGGGTGTTTGGACAAATATACACACAGTTGTATATATATATATATATATATATATATATATATATATATATATATATATATATATATATATATATATATATATATATATATATATGTAGAATGGTTTCGTTCTTTGTAGAGTGACCTTCCCATAGCTTGTAGAGTCCATCATACGTCATACGTCACACGTCCTCAGCAATAGCGGCGCGCAGATTTTAACCGGAGATGCGTTGAAGTCTGTAGGGTCCGAATTGGAGAGCGCGTTACTCAATGATGCGTTATCTGGAGTGCTGGATCCATAGATCGAGAGATATGTTGAGATGTATATATTTATATATATTTATATAGTTGGTCTTCTGTGTTTTGTTATTTAAGTCCCGTTCTTAATTCCTGTTGGCTGTTGGATGGCGGTGGGTTTGGTTTTGTAATCCGAAAGGGAAATTGGAGAAGAAAATAATAATAATAATAATAATAATAATAATAATAATAATAATAATAATAATAATAATAATAATAAATAAATATATAAATGGGTCGGATTTAAAATAGAAATAAATTAATTAATACAGTTGAAATTCTAATCAAACCTGCAGATTAAGACTTACAGAGAAAGTTGAAAAAAACACACACATTAAATAATTAATCAGTTCAATAAATAAATATATACATAAATAATTCTCCCCCCCCCAATAAAAAAGACAAAAATTAATAAATAAATCCAATGCTAATAATAATAATAATAATAATAATAATAATAATAATAATAATAATAATAATAATAATAATAATAAATGTCCTGAGTTCTTGCCCTCGTCCGTTTCTCCCGTTGAGGGGGGAGGGAGAGGAGGAGGTGGGGGCTGAGTTTGTATTTCTCTGTTAACTAATCGTCCAGCAAAAACAAAATCAACCCTTAACGACCGACCGACTAACTGATTAATCAAATAACCAGCAGGTGCAAACAGGCGCCGTTTAAATCCAAGCCAGCCAGCGAATCTGATAAATCGATGAATGGGGTAATCAATGAAACGGTTGCACATTGATTTCGGGAGCTTGTTAATTTGTATCATTGCATACACGGCTGGCACGTGCTACACCACGACCCCTCCCCTCTCTCCCCCTCCCCCCCCCCCCAGATATGAAAATGTAAAACGAAAAAAACCAAACTGTGAAATGCAGTGCTGAGGCTGGGAGGTTCCACTGAGGCAGGGAAAAGAGGGGTGAGGAGGGAGGTTTCTATTTTACAGCAACAGCTTCTGCTTGCATATATCTGACAAGCACGGGGCTGTCAGCGTGATTCTCTGTGGATAGAAACAAAACAATGAATAAATAATAATAATAATAATAATAATAATAATAATAATAATAATAATAATAATAATCACAAATCAAAATAATACAAAGTTAAAGAGGTAACAGAACCCCCCCCCCCGGTCAAATATAATGGTATCTCCCATAGCTCACCCCACCCCCACCCCCACCCCTATTTTACAGTCAACATGGTCTCTTCCAGAGTCAAACAATCCATTCTATTCAAGCTCAGTACATAACCAATCATCATGCAGCACTTGCATATAGTCCCCGCCCCCTTGCATCTAATTTACATCATTTACATAACATTATACATGAAGGCAAATATATATATATATATTATATTGACACTGATATGAATTATTGCCATCTACGTGTTGATTAATTAATAAAAAATAGTGAATTCCTTTTCAATCGCATTTCAATGAGAAGTCTTCCAGTCCAAGTTGTGAGGCTGAAGACACTGAGAAAGACTTCTAGTCGTTAGTCATTGAATTCACACTGAAGACACTGAGAAAGACTTCTAGTCGTTTCTCATTGAATTCACTCTGAAGACCCTGAGAAAGACTTCTAGTCGTTAGTCATTGAATTCACACTGAAGACACAGAGAAAGACTTCTAGTCGTTAGTCATTGAATTCACACTGAAGACCCTGAGAAAGACTTCTAGTCGTTAGTCATTGAATTCACAGTGAAGACACTGAGAAAGACTTCTAGTCGTTAGTCATTGAATTCACACTGAAGACCCTGAGAAAGACTTCTAGTCGTTAGTCATTGAATTCACACTGAAGACCCTGAGAAAGACTTCTAGTCGTTAGTCATTGAATTCACACTGAAGACACTGAGAAAGACTTCTAGTCGTTAGTCATTGAATTCATGAGAATTTTCTAATTCAATCGTCCAGTAAACCCACTTTAAAGTCTATAATATACCAATATAAATATAGCTAGCTATCTATATATATTTGCCTTCACTATATATACATATTTTTTTACATTTTCATTTTTTTTAAAAACGTATTTCATATAGAATCTTGTATTATTGCTTGCATTGGAAGTCCGTGCACGATAAGAGAACAGAAATTATTAATTATTATGAAAACTACGACGTATGGGAGTGAATGGGGGGGGGGGGGGGAGAGGGGGAGGAGGGTCTCAATCGTTAAAAATGCATTTTTCTCTCAGTAATATCGCCTTAGACAAAAAAAACAAATGCCTTAATCTTAATAGAACTAGCTTTCTATCCCTGTCTATGTTTCTATCTCGTTATCTATACCTAGCTAAGTATTAATATATAGAGAGAGAGTAATATTGTTATGATATGGGTTCAAGACCTGAGTATGTAGATCGTTCAGAAAAAAAAAAACAACAGTATACTTATTACATTTGCACATAAACGACGGTGATGTGACACGTTTAGAATGCGCACTGTTTAGAATGTACAGTGTTTAGAATGCGCATGTTTAGAATGCGCACGTTTAGAATGTGCACGTTTAGAATGTACAGTGTTTAGAATGTAGTGTTTAGAATGCGCACGTTTAGAATGCGCACGTTTAGAATGTACAGTGTTTAGAATGCGCACGTTTAGAAGGTACAGTGTTTAGAATGCGCACGTTTAGAATGTACACTGTTTAAAATGTTCTCTTAAAAAAATAGCAGTGTATATATATATATAGAGAGAGAGAGAGATCTACAGCTCTGGTCAAAACGTTTATATCACCTACAACTTTAGAACTGAGGCAGAATTATATATAGATATATTTTCAATTTTCAATTGTTAAGTGAAGTCTCCGGAAAAATACAAAGCTGCGCGGAATTCAATATGTTAACAAGGGAACATTATTCAGCAGCTTTCATTGGACTCTATGAAGCTGAGGGAGTTCATTCTATATAGAGGGTGTGGAATTCAATATGTTAACAAGGGAACATTATTCAGCAGCTTTCATTGGACTCTATGAAGCTGAGGGAGTTCATTCTATATAAAGGGGGTGGAATTCAATATGTTAACAAGGGAACATTATTCAGCAGCTTTCATTGGACTCTGTGAAGCTGAGGGAGTTCATTCTATATAGAGGGGGTGGAATTCAATATGTTAACAAGGGAACATTATTCAGCAGCTTTCATTGGACTCTATGAAGCTGAGGGAGTTCATTCTATATAGAGGGGGTGGAATTCAATATGTTAACAAGGGAACATTATTCAGCAGCTTTCATTGGACTCTATGAAGCTGAGGGAGTTCATTCTATATAGAGGAGGTGGAATTCAATATGTTAACAAGGGAACATTATTCAGCAGCTTTCATTGGACTCTGTGAAGCTGAGGGAGTTCATTCTATATAGAGGGGGTGGAATTCAATATGTTAACAAGGGAACATTATTCAGCAGCTTTCATTGGACTCTATGAAGCTGAGGGAGTTCATTCTATATAGAGGGGGTGGAATTCAATATGTTAACAAGGGAACATTATTCAGCAGCTTTCATTGGACTCTATGAAGCTGAGTGAGTTCATTCTATATAGAGGGGGTGGAATTCAATATGTTAACAAGGGAACATTATTCAGCAGCTTTCATTGGACTCTATGAAGCTGAGGGAGTTCATTCTATATAGAGGGGGTGGAATTCAATATGTTAACAAGGGAACATTATTCAGCAGCTTTCATTGGACTCTATGAAGCTGAGGGAGTTCATTCTATATAGAGGGGGTGGAATTCAATATGTTAACAAGGGAACATTATTCAGCAGCTTTCATTGGACTCTATGAAGCTGAATCAGTTCATTCTATATAGAGGGGGTGGAATTCAATATGTTAACAAGGGAACATTATTCAGCAGCTTTCATTGGACTCTATGAAGCTGAGGGAGTTCATTCTATATAGAGAGTGTGGAATTCAATATGTTAACAAGGGAACATTATTCAGCATCTTTCATTGGACTCTATGAAGCTGAGGGAGTTCATTCTATATAGAGGGGGTGGAATTCAATATGTTAACAAGGGAACATTATTCAGCAGCTTTCATTGGACTCTATGAAGCTGAGGGAGTTCATTCTATATAGAGGGGGTGGAATTCAATATGTTAACAAGGGAACATTATTCAGCATCTTTCATTGGACTCTATGAAGCTGAGGGAGTTCATTCTATATAGAGGGGGATGATGCAAAACTTTTGGCCATAGCTGTACATGATGTATGGTAATAGAGGTCTGTATCGCTTGTGATACGAGACCACAGCATAAAGAACTACAGCTCCCAGCATGCCTCGCCATGGCCGCGGGTGCAGAGGCATGCTGGGAGCTGTAGTCCTATAGCCAGGGCTGGAGCGATTCACTGTGTCTCGATGAATCGCGATGCTTTCTTTACATGATGTGTCGTAATAGAGGTCTGTATCGCTTGTGATAGGAGACCGCAGCATAAAGAACTACAGCTCCCAGCATGCCTCGCCATGGCCGCGGGTGCAGAGGCATGCTGGGAGCTGTAGTCCTAGCCAGCAAAAAATGAGTTTATACTATCGGGTGGTGATGCAAACCCTTTGGCCATCGCTGTAGAGTGTGGGTCGTTCCGTTCAGTGTTTTTAATATCCAGTTAAACGCTGTGCAGTCGTTTGTGAAATGTGATTTCGTAGTGATGTTTTTAGACATGCTTAAAAGTTTAGCGAATGTAACTGAAACACCTCGAACAAATGTGCAAATAAATCGATTAAAAAAGCAATCGTAAAAACCAATATCGAAACACAAGATAAAGAAACCGATATTCAAAATATCGCCCATCCCCAAAGAGATAGAGGAATTCGTTGGTAAATTACAAACAAAACGTTTGCCAGCGCTGTCGAGGCAGAATCGTCCTCAGATTAATAAAAGGCTCGCATTTCAGCCAGTTCTTGAGCAAGAATCTTTCCTTTCATGCTTTCTTTCTTTCCTTCCTTTCATTTTCCGTTCATTTTTTCCCCATCGTCGCTCCTTTTTTTAAAAAAAAAAAAACATTCTGGAGTCTTCGAAAACAAGCAAAAACAAATAAATCTCTCCAAAATTAAAATCCAGATACTGTTTTTGAAGATCTCATCACGCACCGCCTACACAGAAAGAAAGAAAAAAACTACAAGTCCCAGGATGCAACACGGCTGGCGGGAGCAGGAAGGAAAGAAGTTTGAGAGGGAAGCGTAGGCCACGCCCTTTAATGCCACGCCCCCCAGTACTCCTTTTTTTAAAGTCATTTTAAGCAGATCAAAGAACAGCAGACAGCGCCCCCTGGCCCCCTGGATGATTCACAGCAGCACGGATTCATTTTGCATTGAAATGTATTTAGTTGCAGTCCAATATCATACACTGTATATAATGCTATGATAATACCTTGCTTTGGTGCTGAATATTGTTCAAGCAATATAAGTTTACAGATTTCTATTTGCGTGTCGGGGGGGGGGGGGGGGGGGAGTCTTCAAGGGGGCGCTGATAATTTTCATAATAACAATTTTAAATATTTTTTTTCACAGCATTTTGTTTTTCGCGTTCAGTTACTTCCTAAATCTAAATCCTCTCACGGAGTTTGCATTTAATTTTGTGTTGCTCAGCGGGGTGATGTGTTTGCATATTAGTTGTTTTTTTGGGGGGGGTGGTGACGTGGATCCATGCTATAATATGGACGGGATGGGGGACCGGCAGCGGCGCAGCGGCCCCGGTGCCTCGTAGGGTTCAAACGGCGGGTTTGTGACCGGAGTCAATCTCATGGAGTTCCCCGTCATCCCCGCGATGTTATTCAGGCTTCGGGATTTCTCGCATCCGGCTGGTTTTGACAGAGAGGCAGGCAGGCAGACAGGAAGCGTCAACAGTTGTGTTTTGAAGTTGATTAAATAATAATAATAATAATAATAATAATAATAATAATAATAATAATAATAATAATAATAATAATAATAATAAAAAGAAGACGAAATAAATTAAAAAAGACAAGACAGACAAAATGAAAAAAAAAACATGAGTATCATGATTTTTTTTGGCAGTAAAAAACAGTCAATACATTTTTTTATCAAAACATTTTTTTAAAAGATATGTATATATATATATATATATATATCGCTAGCCCAGTCAGCACTAATGACCTTTGAATGTTGAAACACTGTGCTCTAGTCTAGCTGCTATAGTCAATCAAACACTGTGCTCTAGTCTAGCTGCTATAGTCAATCAAACACTGTGCTCTAGTCTAGCTGCTATAGTCAATCAAACACTGTGCTCTAGTCTAGCTGCTATAGTCAAACACTGTGCTCTAGTCTAGCTGCTATAGTCAGTCAAACACTGTGCTCTAGTCTAGCTGCTATAGTCAATCAAACACTGTGCTCTAGTCTAGCTGCTATAGTCAATCAAACACTGTGCTCTAGCCTAGCTGCTATAGTCAAACACTGTGCTCTAGTCTAGCTGCTATAGTCAATCAAACACTGTGCTCTAGTCTAGCTGCTATAGTCAGCAATCAAACACTGTGCTCTAGTCTAGCTGCTGTAGTCAATCAAACACTGTGCTCTAGTCTAGCTGCTATAGTCAATCAAACACTGTGCTCTAGTCTCGCTGCTATAGTCAATCAAACACTGTGCTCTAGTCTAGCTGCTATAGTCAATCAAACACTGCTCTAGTCTCGCTGCTATAGTCAATCAAACACTGTGCTCTAGTCTAGCTGCTATAGTCAATCAAACACTGTGCTCTAGTGTAGCTGCTATAGTCAGCAATCAAACACTGTGCTCTAGTCTAGCTGCTATAGTCAAACACTGTGCTCTAGTCTAGCTGCTATAGTCAGCAATCAAACACTGTGCTCTAGTCTAGCTGCTATAGTCAAACACTGTGCTGTAGTCTAGCTGCTATAGTCAATCAAACACTGTGCTCTAGTCTAGCTGCTATAGTCAATCAAACACTGTGCTCTAGTCTAGCTGCTATAGTCAATCAAACACTGTGCTCTAGTCTAGCTGCTATAGTCAATCAAACACTGTGCTCTAGTCTAGCTGCTGTAGTCAATCAAACACTGTGCTCTAGTCTAGCTGCTATAGTCAATCAAACACTGTGCTCTAGTCTAGCTGCTATAGTCAATCAAACACTGTGCTCTAGTCTAGCTGCTGTAGTCAATCAAACACTGTGCTCTAGTCTAGCTGCTGTAGTCAAACACTGTGCTCTAGTCTAGCTGCTAGTCAATCAAACACTGTGCTCTAGTCTAGCTGCTATAGTCAATCAAACACTGTGCTCTAGTCTAGCTGCTATAGTCAATCAAACACTGTGCTCTAGTCTAGCTGCTATAGTCAATCAAACACTGTGCTCTAGTCTAGCTGCTATAGTCAGTCAAACACTGTGCTCTAGTCTAGCTGCTGTAGTCAGCAATCAAACACTGTGCTCTAGTCTAGCTGCTATAGTCAATCAAACACTGTGCTCTAGTCTAGCTGCTATAGTCAATCAAACACTGTGCTCTAGTCTAGCTGCTGTAGTCAATCAAACACTGTGCTCTAGTCTAGCTGCTATAGTCAATCAAACACTGTGCTCTAGTCTAGCTGCTATAGTCAAACACTGTGCTCTAGTCTAGCTGCTATAGTCAATCAAACACTGTGCTCTAGTCTAGCTGCTAGTCAATCAAACACTGTGCTCTAGTCTAGCTGCTATAGTCAATCAAACACTGTGCTCTAGTCTAGCTGCTATAGTCAATCAAACACTGTGCTCTAGTCTAGCTGCTGTAGTCAATCAAACACTGTGCTCTAGTCTAGCTGCTATAGTCAGCAATCAAACACTGTGCTCTAGTCTAGCTGCTATAGTCAATCAAACACTGTGCTCTAGTCTAGCTGCTGTAGTCAATCAAACACTGTGCTCTAGTCTAGCTGCTGTAGTCAATCAAACACTGTGCTCTAGTCTAGCTGCTATAGTCAATCAAACACTGTGCTCTAGTCTAGCTGCTGTAGTCAATCAAACACTGTGCTCTAGTCTAGCTGCTGTAGTCAATCAAACACTGTGCTCTAGTCTAGCTGCTATAGTCAATCAAACACTGTGCTCTAGTCTAGCTGCTAGTGTTTGATTGACTATAGCAGCTAGACTAGAGCACAGTGTTTGATTGACTATAGCAGCTAGACCAGAGCACAGTACTACAGTGTTTTTTTTAATTTATTCTTTGGTCAGGAGCTGTGAGTTTTTGAATGTGGGCAGCGATATTGTCACATGCTCTATTCAGAAAGCATTAGCCTTCGTTCAGCAGAGGAATGCTACTGCTTTGTGAATACAGCTTCAGGGAAATGCTTGAGATGTGAAACAGGAACAGAGGGATGAGACTGTAAGACTGATTTTCGGATCGCTGTTTCTTACAATGCATTCCGAGCCACAGATTTCGTAAGTCCAATGGACTCCCCTTTCCCTGTCTCTGATGGTACAAGCCCGGGAGCACAGTAGACTGTATTAGTGAAGGGACTGTACCATTACAAGCGGGGAAAGGGGGGGGTGTCGACTGGAGAGATTGAGTTGTATTTGTGATCAGGTAATGGCTGTTTCTGAGAGTGCATTGAAGTATGGCAGACCTCGTTAGGATTACCTGATTAACGTTATTTGTTTTGTTAATTTTTTTTCCACATCGAAGCAGCATGCATGGAGAAGCAGGGAGGGGCCGTGTTTGATGATCTTTCAGTAAATATCCTTTGATTGGCCATAGCTGCAGCACTGTATAGTTCTGATGGGAGTTTTTGTAAAACATGTTATAATCAAGGCTTGATAGAGATATCGGACTCTCTTCTGATTCAGGTACTATTGTGTGTGTGCCATTTAATTATATACTGTGTGTGTTTGTCTGTGTGTGTTTCTGTGTGTGTCTGTCTGTGTGTGTTGCTCTATGTGTGTGTCTCTGTCTCTGTGTCTGTGTGTGTGTCTGTGTGTGAGTCGCTCTATGTGTGTGTCTGTGTGTCTCCCTATGTGCGTGTATGTCTGTGTGTGTGTGTCTCTGTGTGTTTGTCTGTGTGTTTGTGTCTCTATTTTTGTGTCTGTGTGTTTGTCGTTCTATGTGTGTTTCTGTGTCTGTGTGTCTGTGTGTGTCTTTGTGTGTGTGCGTCTATATATATGTGTGTGTGTGTGTCTCTTTGTGTGTGTGTGTGTGTGTGTCTAACACGTAACAAAACCTCAGCAAACAGTACAGTGCATATGAATTCACTTTGCACCCGTGCCTCTCACAATGGAGCATGTCAGCGTGAGAGAGCAGCTGAATCTCAGAGTCAGTGCTGTGCCGTATCTCCGTGCTTCCCCGCGTCATTTCAAAGCACATACATGTCAGCCCAGCGTCCAATAACATGCAACAGCAACACACACACACACACACACTTACACACACACACACGGATAGATAGATAGAGAAAGTCATAATCTGACAAACAAAGAAAATGAACTAATAATAATAATATTTTTTTAAATATGTTCAAATTATTATTTTTTTATAACAACTAAACTACCTTGGTCTCTTCAAAGGTTTTGCATGTAACTCAAACTGTGTATTTGCAAAAACTTCACCTTTAAATATCGCAAGTGTCACTTAGTTTTAGTTTTACGTTTTCATGAAGTTTGCTGTCAATCCAGAGAGTGCCGCAGTCACTCAAACACTGTGTTTGTTATTTCTGTCTCTCTGAGTCTGCGTTGCTTTGACTGTGAGTTCAGGAGCTGCTCTTCAGTTCTAGCTGCGCTGCCGTAGTTATTGTATTGTGAATCGGGACAGCCCTGGCTATAGGACTACAGCTCCCAGCATGCCTCTGCACCCGCGGCCATGGCGAGGCAAGCTGGGAGCTGTAGTTCTTTATGCTGCGGTCTCCTATCACAAGCGATACAGACCTCTATTACGACACATCATGTAAAGAAAGCATCGCGATTCATCGAGACACAGTGAATCGCTCCAGCCCTGGCTACAGGACTACAGCTCCCAGCATGCCTCTGCACCCGCGGCCGTGGCGAGGCATGCTGGGAGCTGTAGTTCTTTATGCTGCGGTCTCGTATCACAAGCGATACAGACCTCTATTACGACACATCATGTAAAGAAAGCATCGCGATTCATCGAGACACAGTGAATCGCTCCAGCCCTGGCTATAGGACTACAGCTCCCAGCATGCCTCTGCACCCGCTGCCATGGTGAGGCATGCTGGGAGCTGTAGTTCTTTAACTCTAGAGCTCTGCTGTGGTCTCGCATCACAATACAAATCATTTCAACACGTCGATTCAGCTGCCTGCCGTAGACTCGTGTTGGCTCATTTATATTAGTGATAGCGCCATCTAGTGCACGGCTAGGGCACTGCCGGCAATCCCACGTGTCAGATCACTAGGGGGCGCTGTCTCTTCTATAAACACTCTGGCTGTGTTACACTGTGGCAGGCAGCTGACGTGTTGAAATGATTTGTATTGTGATGCGAGACCACAGCAGAGCTCTAGAGTTAAAGAACTACAGCTCCCAGCATCCCTCGCCACGGCCGCGGGTGCAGAGGCATGCTGGGAGCTGTAGTCCTATAGCCAGGGCTGTCCCGATTCACAATACAATAACTAGGGCAGCGCAGCTAGAACTGAAGAGCAGCTCCTGAACTCACAGTCAAAGCAACGCAGACTCAGAGACTCAGAAATAATAAACACAGTGTTTGAGTGACTGCGATACAGTCAGAGTGATGATTTTACAAACAGTAAACTTCAGATAATGCTGGCTGAAAAACTTTTAGATATAAATGTAGATAAAATCATTGCTAGGGAGATATTTTGGTGTATATATATATATATATATATATATATATATATATATATATATATATATATAGATAGATAGATAGATAGATAGATAGATAGATAGATAGATAGATAGATAGATAGATAGATAGACACACAATAATAATATTATTAAAACATTATTATCTAAATAATGATTATAATAATAATGAAATATTATTATCAGTGATCTTTAACTACAGTTGAATATATATATATATATATATAAAAATTAATTTTAATTATATAAATCTTAGTTTTGAAGCCAGCAGATCCTGAGCAACTCCCTTATAAAATGGTCAGATATGAAAATATGAAGAATTCCTTTTCCCTTTGAAACATGACGGGGCTTTTGTGATAAGCACTGTGTTCCACCCAGCACTGAGACTCACGACCAAACAGGAGGAGAAGATGAGGGGGAAACGTCTCCTAGTTACCCTGCAAAATACCACCCTAGTGATCTCAAACTGCACTTACAATGTAATTATAATACAGTCTAGTCTAGCGATCTCAAACTGCACTTACAATGTAATTATAATACAGTCTAGTGATCTCAAACTGCAGTTACAATGTAATTATAATACAGTCTAGTCTAGTGATCTCAAACTGCAGTTACAATGTCATTATAATACAGTCTAGTGATCTAAAACTGCAGTTACAATGTAATTATAATACAGTCTAGTCTAGTGATCTCAAACTGCAGTTACAATGTAATTATAATACAGTCTAGTCTAGTGATCTCAAACTGCAGTTACAATGTCATTATAATACAGTCTAGTGATCTCAAACTGCAGTTACAATGTAATTATAATACAGTCTAGTGATCTCAAACTGCAGTTACAATGTAATTATAATACAGTCTAGTGATCTCAAACTGCAGTTACAATGTAATTATAATACAGTCTAGTGATCTCAAACTGCAGTTACAATGTAATTATAATACAGTCTAGTGATCTCAAACTGCAGTTACAATGTAATTATAATACAGTCTAGTCTAGTGATCTCAAACTGCAGTTACAATGTAATTATAATACAGTCTAGTCTAGTGATCTCAAACTGCAGTTACAATGTAATTATAATACAGTCTAGTCTAGTGATCTCAAACTGCAGTTACAATGTAATTATAATACAGTCTAGTGATCTCAAACTGCAGTTACAATGTAATTATAATACAGTCTAGTCTAGTGATCTCAAACTGCAGTTACAATGTCATTATAATACAGTCTAGTGATCTAAAACTGCAGTTACAATGTAATTATAATACAGTCTAGTCTAGTGATCTCAAACTGCAGTTACAATGTCATTATAATACAGTCTAGTGATCTCAAACTGCAGTTACAATGTAATTATAATACAGTCTAGTGATCTCAAACTGCAGTTACAATGTAATTATAATACAGTCTAGTGATCTCAAACTGCATTTACAATGTAATTATAATACAGTCTAGTCTAGTGATCTCAAACTGCAGTTACAATGTAATTATAATACAGTCTAGTGATCTCAAACTGCATTTACAATGTAATTATAATACAGTCTAGTCTAGTGATCTCAAACTGCAGTTACAATGTAATTATAATACAGTCTAGTGATCTCAAACTGCAGTTCCAATGTAATTCCAGTCAGTGTGTCTCAGTGCTGGTTGGGGTTCAGTTGCTGTTGCCCTTGCGTTTGCCCCTGCTCTAGCTGCCCTGGGCTAATTGAGATTTGGAAAGGGTACCTACCTCCCTCCTTATACTTTTGTTACACTACGAGGGGCAGGCATCGACCCTACAGAGGTGGAGGGGGAGGGGGGGGGGGGGGGAGATGGAGATTAATCAGACTGGGAGAGGGGAAGAGGGTGGATAGGGGGTGAGGCAAAGATTGACTCTAAAAACCACAGTGAGAGGAGAGAGAGAAGAGAAGAGAGAGAGAGGAGAGAGAGAGGAGAGAGAGGAGAGAGGAGGAGGAGAGAGAGGAGAGAGAGAGGAGAGGAGAGAGAGAGGAGAGAGGAGAGAGAGGAGAGAGAAGAGAGGAGATAGGAGACAGGAGAGAGAGGAGAGAGGAGAGGAGAGGGGAGAGGAGAGAGGAGAGGGGAGAGGAGAGAGAGAGGAGAGAGAGAGGAGAGATAGGAGAGAGGAGAGGAGAGAGAAAGGAGAGAGGGGAGAGAGAGGAGAGAGGAGAGAGAGGAGAGAGGAGAGAGAAAGGAGAGAGGGGAGAGAGAGGAGGGGAGAGAGGAGAGGAGAGGAGAGAGAGGAGAGAGGGGAGAGAGAGGAGAGGGGAGAGAGGAGAGAGGAGAGGAGAGAGGAGAGGAGAGAGGACAGAGAGGAGAGAGAGGAGAGGAGAGAGGGGAGAGGGGAGAGAGGAGAGGGGAGAGAGGAGAGGAGGGGAGAGGAGAGAGGAGAGGGGAGAGGAGAGGAGAGGAGAGAGGGGAGAGAGGAGAGGAGAGAGGACAGAGAGGAGAGGAGAGAGGAGAGGGGAGAGAAGAGAGAGAGGAGAGAGGAGAGGAGAGAGGAGAGGACAGAGGAGAGAGGAGAGAGAGGAGAAGAGAGAGAGGAGAGAGGAGAGAGAGGAGAGGAGAGGAGAGAGAGAAGAGGAGAGAGAGAGGAGGGAGAGGAGAGAGGAGAGGAGAGAGAGAGGAGGGAGAGGAGAGAGGAGAGGAGAGAGAGAGGAGGGAGAGGAGAGAGGAGAGAGAGGAGAGGAGAGAGGAGAGGGGAGAGAAGAGAGAGAGGAGAGAGGAGAGGAGAGAGGAGAGGACAGAGGAGAGAGGAGAGAGAGGAGAAGAGAGAGAGGAGAGAGGAGAGAGAGGAGAGGAGAGGAGAGAGAGAAGAGGAGAGAGAGAGGAGGGAGAGGAGAGAGGAGAGGAGAGAGAGAGGAGGGAGAGGAGAGAGGAGAGGAGAGAGAGAGGAGGGAGAGGAGAGAGGAGAGAGAGGAGAGGAGAGAGAGGGGAGAGAGAGAGGAGGGAGAGGAGAGAGGAGAGGAGAGAGAGAGGAGGGAGAGGAGAGAGGAGAGGAGAGAGGACAGAGAGGAGAGAGAGGAGAGAGGAGGAGGGAGGAGAGGGGAGAGGACAGAGAGGAGAGGAGAGAGGAGAGGGGAGAGAGGAGAGGACAGAGGAGAGAGGAGAGAGAGGAGAAGAGAGAGAGGAGAGAGGAGAGGAGAGGAGAGAGAGGAGAGAGGAGAGAGGAGAGAGAGGAGAGAGAGGAGAGAGAGGACAGAGAAAGACAGAGACACACGGAGCTACAAAAATCATTTCATTTTCAAACCAGACTTTCTTCTTTGACCTCTAACAACCAAGGACGTGTGACTATCTGAAAGCGCGCCTCATGCAAACAGAGATTTCTCAAGCCCAGCTATAGCTATGTGTGTCTCTTTCGAAAGTGCACATCGGTGAGCTGTGCAGCGGGTGGAGGTGCAGGACACACAGGGGAGACCCAGGGAGTTTCTTTGGGACCTGCGATCACTTTAAAAGGCCATCACAATACAGTGCAGTTCATTCTAACTGAAGCCCTCCAGCCAAGATCAGACCGATTTGACTCAACCAAAGACGAGGCGATTCTTTCTGACAGTCATTTAAAACGCCAGCTTCAATCAAAACACATTCTGGTGCTTATTTCAAACCACAAGCCTCTTATTAGCTTTATTAACAGGATCACTGGCCCCTCCCTTTAAAGGAGCGCTGACCATCTTTAAAATCCATTCTCTCACCTCTTATTAGCTTTATTAACAGGATCACTGGCCCCTCCCTTTAAAGGAGTGCTGACCATCTTTAAAATCCATTCTCTCACCTCTTATTAGCTTTATTAACAGGATCACTGGCCCCTCCCTTTAAAGGAGCGCTGACCATCTTTAAAATCCATTCTCTCACCTCTTATTAGCTTTATTAACAGGATCACCGGCCCCTCCCTTTAAAGGAGCGCTGACCATCTTTAAAATCCATTCTCTCACCTCTTATTAGCTTTATTAACAGGATCACTGACCCCTCCCTTTAAAGGAGCGCTGACCATCTTTAAAATCCATTCTCTCACCTCTTATTAGCTTTATTAACAGGATCACTGACCCCTCCCTTTAAAGGAGCGCTGGCCATCTTTAAAATCCATTCTCTCACCTCTTATTAGCTTTATTAACAGGATCACTGGCCCCTCCCTTTAAAGGAGTGCTGGCCATCTTTAAAATCCATTCTCTCACCTCTTATTAGCTTGATTAACACAAGTCTGGTTTTATGATATGATTTTCGCATTCTCCTCTCTTCTTGTATTCATTGTGGACTTGCTGTCAATCTTTGCATTATTGTAAACATTACTGGAGGATGAAGACATGACAGATATACACACTGATGAAAACACAATACATATACATATATACTGAGAGAGAGAGAAGAGGGAGAGAGAGAGAGAGAGGGAGAGGGAGAGAGGCAGAGAGAGAGAGAGAGGCAGAGAGAGAGGGAGGAGAGAGGAGAGAGAGGAAGAGAGGTAGAGAGAGGGGAGAGAGAGACAGAGGAGAGGAGAGAGAGAGGGAGAGAGAGAGAGGGAGGAGAGAGGGAGAGAGAGGAAGAGAGTTAGAGAGAGGGGAGAGAGAGACAGAGGAGAGGAGAGAGAGGTAGAGAGAGAGAGGAGAGAGAGGGGGAGAGAGATAGAGAGGGGAGAAAGACAGAGGAGAGGAGAGAGAGGTAGAGAGAGAGGAGAGAGAAGAGAGGGGGAGAGAGGGACAGAGAGGGGAGAGAGAGAGAGAGAGAGAGAGAGGCAGAGAGAGAGGGAGGAGAGAGAGGGAGAGAGAGGAAGACAGGCAGAGAGAGAGGGAGGAGAGAGAGAGGGAGAGCGAGAGAGACAGAGGAGCGTAGAGAGAGGTAGAGAGAGAGAGAGAGAAAGGGGGAGAGAGATAGAGGGGGAGAGAGGGATGGAGAGAGAGACAGAGAGGGGTGAGAGGTAGAGAGAGAGAGGGGGAGAGAGATAGAGAGGGGAGAAAGACAGGGGAGAGGAGAGAGAAGAGAGGGGGAGAGGGACAGAGAGAGACAGAGAGAGGAGAGAGGCAGAGAGAGAGACAGAGAGAGAGGGGAGAGAGAGACAGAGGAGAGGAGAGAGAGGAGAGAGGAGAGAGAAGAGAGAGGGAGAGAGGCAGAGAGAGAGACAGAGACAATATATATGTATCATAGAGAATGTGTACATGCAATATATATAAAATTGGCTTCAAACAAACACACAGTTTTCTCTGCTATAAGAAAAATATTTAATATTTACATTATAGGTAGAATATATTATAATGTTGGGGATTGATTGCTGACTATAGCAGCTAGAAATGTATCATTGTGTTTTGAGTTTAGCCAATTTTATATATATATATATATAGAGACACACACACAACATCTAAATGCTAGTCATCCACAGATATATGTTGAAACGCATTTCAATGTATTTCTCAGCCACCACTGCAATACATTTCAATATAAAAACATCGCTCCATCACAACAGGACGAGGATACAAGAAAAGGAACTACACTCCCCATAATTCCACCGGCTCTACCCAGCAGTTCTATCAACCACTCGGCGGGGCGGTGCATTCTGGGAGCTGTAGTATTTAGTCTTTATCCACCTCGTTCCTTTCATTAAACAGGGCAAGGCAATGCGGGTTAGTCAGAGGGGGGGGAGGGGGCTGCGAATTGCCTTTAAGAAGTCGTTATTTATCGGCAGGTATTTAATGCATGGGTTAAGAGCGTGTTGGGTTTTAAAGCTACGAAATATGTATTCACTGAACTTAACTTAGCGATCGAGCCTCAGCTAAAGGCGATTAGCTTCCGCGCCGTTTTAGAAGCAAGGCGGCTTTTCTGTCATCCGAGGCTCTGACGTTATTTGATGCTTTCTGTACATGATTTATCGTAATAGAGGTCTGTATCGCTTGTGAAACGAGACCGCAGCATAAAGAACTACAGCTCCCAGCATGCCTCGCCATGGCCCGCGGGTGCAGTGGCATGCTGGGAGCTGTAGTCCTATAGACAGGGCTGGAGCGATTCACTGTGTCTCGATGAATCGCGATGCTTTCTTTACATGATGTGTCGTAATAGAGGTCTGTATCGCTTGTGATAGGAGACCGCAGCATAAAGAACTACAGCTCCCAGCATGCCTCGCCATGGCCGCGGGTGCAGAGGCATGCTGGGAGCTGTAGTTCTATAGCCAGGGCTGGAGCGATTCACTGTGTCTCGATGAATCGCGATGCTTTCTTTACATGATGTGTCGTAATAGA
>NW_026708815.1:0-34137 GCF_902713425.1 Acipenser ruthenus
ATTGGTAAATTGAAAAAAAAAATACAGCCAAGATCTACCCCAACAAAAAGCACTTACTAGTGCAATGAACGAGTTAGTGCTTTTGTTAAAGTAATCCTTGTGACTATAAGACATTTTTGGATCAGCCTTATCCTTTCACAGTTAATTTTGTGAACATTTTCATTCATTTTTCGATTTTCTAATGTTTGGATGAGAAACAGCAGCGAAGAGAAGCTTAGTATCCTCAAATTTTGCCCCAACTTGATAGCACTTACTCTTATTTATAAAAGACAGTACTAAAGTTGAAGTAGAATTCAAAAGGAACTGTTGTAGCTTTGGATATAAAAACACAACATGTTGAGATACTGGCTGATAAACGCCAATAAAGCTACCCCAAAGAAAAGCACTTACTATAATAAATGAAAGAGAATGCCTTTTTTGAAGTAGCCTGCATGGTTAAAAAATGATGTTGATATAATTGGTCGTTGGTGAATTCTAAAATATCATTAGCAAAGTAAAGAGTAATTCCTTTTCTGCCCCAAAACCTGTAGAAACGAGGCTTCCAAGTGAGAAGCAACTGAAACGATGCAAATTCAAACAACTTTCTAACACATAAAACCAGTCAGTGTATACGTTACAAAAATCCTTCTGAATAAAACAAATCTTGTCTGTTTAAAACTGTCACCTGGCATTACATTTGTCCAGGTTCATATTCACTGTACTGTGTACTGGGTTACATTTTGGTAAATAAAAAGCAGTATATTATTCTCACATTTGCCCCAACTTGATAGCCTTACTGTTACAAGAAACAAAGGCAGTACTAAAGTTGGAGATTAATTCAAAATAAAACGTTGTTGTAGGATACGATTGACAAACAACATTGATTTGAAGAGTTACTGGTTGAAATGCAGCAATAAAGCTACCCCAAAGAAAAGCACTTACTACAAGAAAAGTAAAGTGAATGCCCCTTTTTGAAGTAGCCTGAAAGTGTTCATTTCTATCAAAAATAAAGCTGGAGACGGACTGTTCTCAATGGAGACAGAGAGAGTGAAATATCTGATGAAAAAATCAACTACAGAGTACCCCAACAAAAAGCACTTACTTTTAAAAACAACAAGTTAGTGCTTAAGTTAAAGTAATCATTGTGACTATTACAATCTGTAAGTATTTCAAATCCTGGGACAATAAAGTGTTTTTTTAAAGAAATACAACTAAGACTTACTTAATTCCAGCATGTGCAAATCCTTGGTGAAACAAATCTTCCTTCTTAGTGGCAATGTCTTCTCCTTCTGGATACCTTGCAGGAATGTTCCTACTACAAAAATGCTCCCTTTTTATGTTCGGGTAGAAATCTGGCAAGAACGGGACTATTTGCAGCCAAGCCCCTTTCTTGCACCGTCGTTATATTTGTCTCAATGAAAATGATTTAACCTCCTTCTGCTTTACTAAACAAAAGATAGTGTTGAGTACCCAATCAGCAGTCTCACACATGTAGTTTCTATGTCAATACAAGTGTTAATACTTATTGAACCCATTGTCCATTTATTTGATAGATATGATATAACATTTTGTAAAATAACCCTTGCGCCCGCATTCTGATTGTTAAAACACATTATTGGTAAATTGAAAAAAAAAATACAGCCAAGATCTACCCCAACAAAAAGCACTTACTAGTGCAATGAACGAGTTAGTGCTTTTGTTAAAGTAATCCTTGTGACTATAAGACATTTCTGGATCAGCCTTATCCTTTCACAGTTAATTTTGTGAACATTTTCATTCATTTTTCGATTTTCTAATGTTTGGATGAGAAACAGCAGCGAAGAGAAGCTTAGTATCCTCAAATTTTGCCCCAACTTGATAGCACTTACTCTTATTTATAAAAGACAGTACTAAAGTTGAAGTAGAATTCAAAAGGAACTGTTGTAGCTTTGGATATAAAAACACAACATGTTGAGATACTGGCTGATAAACGCCAATAAAGCTACCCCAAAGAAAAGCACTTACTATAATAAATGAAAGAGAATGCCTTTTTTGAAGTAGCCTGCATGGTTAAAAAATGATGTTGATATAATTGGTCGTTGGTGAATTCTAAAATATCATTAGCAAAGTAAAGAGTAATTCCTTTTCTGCCCCAAAACCTGTAGAAACGAGGCTTCCAAGTGAGAAGCAACTGAAACGATGCAAATTCAAACAACTTTCTAACACATAAAACCAGTCAGTGTATACGTTACAAAAATCCTTCTGAATAAAACAAATCTTGTCTGTTTAAAACTGTCACCTGGCATTACATTTGTCCAGGTTCATATTCACTGTACTGTGTACTGGGTTACATTTTGGTAAATAAAAAGCAGTATATTATTCTCACATTTGCCCCAACTTGATAACCTTACTGTTACAAGAAACAAAGGCAGTACTAAAGTTGGAGATTAATTCAAAATAAAACGTTGTTGTAGGATACGATTGACAAACAACATTGATTTGAAGAGTTACTGGTTGAAATGCAGCAATAAAGCTACCCCAAAGAAAAGCACTTACTACAAGAAAAGTAAAGTGAATGCCCCTTTTTGAAGTAGCCTGAAAGTGTTCATTTCTATCAAAAATAAAGCTGGAGATGGACTGTTCTCAATGGAGATAGACAGAGTGAAATATCTGATGAAAAAATCAACTACAGAGTACCCCAACAAAAAGCACTTACTTTTAAAAACAACGAGTTAGTGCTTAAGTTAAAGTAATCATTGTGACTATTACAATCTGTAAGTATTTCAACTCCTGGGACAATAAAGTGTTGTTTTAAAGAAATACAACTAAGACATACTTAATTCCAGCATGTGCAAATCCTTGGTGAAACAAATCTTCCTTCTTAGTGGCAATGTCTTCTCCTTCTGGATACCTTGCAGGTATGTTCCTACTACAAAAATGCTCCCTTTTTTTGTTCGGTTAGAAATCTGGCAGGAACGGAACTATTTGCAGCCAAGCCCCTTTCTTGCACAGTCGTTATATTTGTCTCAATGAAAATGATTTAACCTCCTTCTGCTTTACTAAACAAAAGATAGTGTTGAGTACCCAATCAGCAGTCTCACACATGTAGTTTCTATGTCAACACAAGTGTTAATACTTATTGAACCCATTGTCCATTTATTTGATAGATATGATATGACATTTTGTAAAATAACCCTTGCGCCCGCATTCTGATTGTTAAAGCACATTATTGGTAAATTGAAAAAAAATACAGCCAAGATCTACCCCAACAAAAAGCACTTACTAATGCAATGAACGAGTTAGTGCTTTTGTTAAAGTAATCCTTGTGACTATAAGACATTTCTGGATCAGCCTTATCCTTTCACAGTTAATTTTGTGAAGATTTTCATTCATTTTTCGATTTTCTAATGTTTGGATGAGAAACAGCAGAGAAGAGAAGCTTAGCATCCTCAAATTTTGCCCCAACTTGATAGCACTTACTCTTATTTATAAAAGACAGTACTAAAGTTGAAGTAGAATTCAAAAGGAACTGTTGTAGCTTTGGATATAAAAACACAACATGTTGAGATACTGGCTGATAAACGCCAATAAAGCTACCCCAAAGAAAAGCACTTACTATAATAAATGAAAGAGAATGCCTTTTTTGAAGTAGCCTGCATGGTTAAAAAATGATGTTGATATAATTGGTCGTTGGTGAATTCTAAAATATCATTAGCAAAGTAAAGAATAATTCCTTTTCTGCCCAAAACCTGTAGAAACGAGGCTTCCAAGTGAGAAGCAACTGAAGCGATGCAAATTCAAACAACTTTCTAACACATAAAACCAGTCAGTGTATACGTTACAAAAATCCTTCTGAATAAAACAAATCTTGTCTGTTTAAAACTGTCACCTGGCATTACATTTGTCCAGGTTCATATTCACTGTACTGTGTACTGGGTTACATTTTGGTAAATAAAAAGCAGTATATTATTCTCACATTTGCCCCAACTTGATAGCCTTACTGTTACAAGAAACAAAGGCAGTACTAAAGTTGGAGATGAATTCAAAATAAAACGTTGTTGTAGGATACGATTGACAAACAACATTGATTTGAAGAGTTACTGGTTGAAATGCAGCAATAAAGCTACCCCAAAGAAAAGCACTTACTACAAGAAAAGTAAAGTGAATGCCCCTTTTTGAAGTAGCCTGAAAGTGTTCATTTCTATCAAAAATAAAGCTGGAGATGGACTGTTCTCAATGGAGACAGAGAGAGTGAAATATCTGATGAAAAAATCAACTACAGATTACCCCAACAAAAAGCACTTACTTTTAAAAACAACGAGTTAGTGCTTAAGTTAAAGTAATCATTGTGACTATTACAATCTGTAAGTATTTCAACTCCTGGGACAATAAAGTGTTGTTTTAAAGAAATACAACTAAGACTTACTTAATTCCAGCATGTGCAAATCCTTGGTGAAACAAATCTTCCTTCTTAGTGGCAATGTCTTCTCCTTCTGGATACCTTGCAGGAATGTTCCTACTACAAAAATGCTCCCTTTTTTTGTTCGGGTAGAAATCTGGCAAGAACGGGACTATTTGCAGCCAAGCCCCTTTCTTGCACCGTCGTTATATTTGTCTCAATGAAAATGATTTAACCTCCTTCTGCTTTACTAAACAAAAGATAGTGTTGAGTACCCAATCAGCAGTCTCACACATGTAGTTTCTATGTCAATACAAGTGTTAATACTTATTGAACCCATTGTCCATTTATTTGATAGAAATGACATAACATTTTGTAAAATAACCCTTGCGCCCGCATTCTGATTGTTAAAACACATTATTGGTAAATTGAAAAAAAATACAGCCAAGATCTACCCCAACAAAAAGCACTTACTAGTGCAATGAACGAGTTAGTGCTTTTGTTAAAGTAATCCTTGTGACTATAAGACATTTCTGCATCAGTCTTATCCTTTCACAGTTAATTTTGTGAACATTTTCATTCATTTTTCGATTTTCTAATGTTTGGATGAGAAACAGCAGAGAAGAGAAGCTTAGTATCCTCAAATTTTGCCCCAACTTGATAGCACTTACTCTTATTTATAAAAGACAGTACTAAAGTTGAAGAAGAATTCAAAAGGAACTGTTGTAGCTTTGGATATAAAAACACAACATGTTGAGATACTGGCTGATAAACGCCAATAAAGCTACCCCAAAGAAAAGCACTTACTATAATAAATGAAAGAGAATGCCCCTTTTTGAAGTAGCCTGCATGGTTAAAAAACGATGTTGATATAATTGGTAGTTGGTGAATTCTAAAATATCATTAGCAAAGTAAAGAGTAATTCCTTTTCTGCCCCAAAACCTGTAGAATCGAGGCTTCTAAGTGAGAAGCAACAGAAACGATGCAAATTCAAACAACTTTCTAACACATAAAACCAGTCAGTGTATACGTTACAATAATCCTTCTGAATAAAACAAATCTTGTCTGTTTAAAACTGTCACCTGGCATTACATTTGTCCAGGTTCATATTCACTGTACTGTGCACTGGGTTACATTTTGGTAAATAAAAAGCAGTATATTATTCTCACATTTGCCCCAACTTGATAGCCTTACTGTTACAAGAAACAAAGGCAGTACTAAAGTTGGAGATTAATTCAAAATAAAACATTGTTGTAGGATACGATTGACAAACAACATTGATTTGAAGAGTTTCTGGTTGAAATGCAGCAATAAAGCTACCCCAAAGAAAAGCACTTACTACAAGAAAAGTAAAGTGAATGCCCCTTTTTGAAGTAGCCTGAAAGTGTTCATTTCTATCAAAAATAAAGCTGGAGATGGACTGTTCTCAATGGAGATAGACAGAGTGAAATATCTGATGAAAAAATCAACTACAGAGTACCCCAACAAAAAGCACTTACTTTTAAAAACAACGAGTTAGTGCTTAAGTTAAAGTAATTGTGACTATTACAATCTGTAAGTATTTCAACTCCTGGGACAATAAAGTGTTGTTTTAAAGAAATACAACTAAGACTTACTTAATTCCAGCATGTGCAAATCCTTGGTGAAACAAATCTTCCTTCTTAGTGGCAATGTCTTCTCCTTCTGGATACCTTGCAGGAATGTTCCTACTACAAAAATGCTCCCTTTTTATGTTCGGGTAGAAATCTGGCAAGAACGGGACTATTTGCAGCCAAGCCCCTTTCTTGCACCGTCGTTATATTTGTCTCAATGAAAATGATTTAACCTCCTTCTGCTTTACTAAACAAAAGATAGTGTTGAGTACCCAATCAGCAGTCTCACACATGTAGTTTCTATGTCAATACAAGTGTTAATACTTATTGAACCCATTGTCCATTTATTTGATAGATATGATATAACATTTTGTAAAATAACCCTTGCGCCCGCATTCTGATTGTTAAAACACATTATTGGTAAATTGAAAAAAAAAATACAGCCAAGATCTACCCCAACAAAAAGCACTTACTAGTGCAATGAACGAGTTAGTGCTTTTGTTAAAGTAATCCTTGTGACTATAAGACATTTCTGGATCAGCCTTATCCTTTCACAGTTAATTTTGTGAACATTTTCATTCATTTTTCGATTTTCTAATGTTTGGATGAGAAACAGCAGAGAAGAGAAGCTTAGTATCCTCAAATTTTGCCCCAACTTGATAGCACTTACTCTTATTTATAAAAGACAGTACTAAAGTTGAAGTAGAATTCAAAAGGAACTGTTGTAGCTTTGGATATAAAAACACATCATGTTGAGATACTGGCTGATAAACGCCAATAAAGCTACCCCAAAGAAAAGCACTTACTATAATAAATGAAAGAGAATGCCTTTTTTGAAGTAGCCTGCATGGTTAAAAAATGATGTTGATATAATTGGTCGTTGGTGAATTCTAAAATATCATTAGCAAAGTAAAGAGTAATTCCTTTTCTGCCCCAAAACCTGTAGAAACGAGGCTTCCAAGTGAGAAGCAACTGAAACGATGCAAATTCAAACAACTTTCTAACACATAAAACCAGTCAGTGTATACGTTACAAAAATCCTTCTGAATAAAACAAATCTTGTCTGTTTAAAACTGTCACCTGGCATTACATTTGTCCAGGTTCATATTCACTGTACTGTGTACTGGGTTACATTTTGGTAAATAAAAAGCAGTATATTATTCTCACATTTGCCCCAACTTGATAACCTTACTGTTACAAGAAACAAAGGCAGTACTAAAGTTGGAGATTAATTCAAAATAAAACGTTGTTGTAGGATACGATTGACAAACAACATTGATTTGAAGAGTTACTGGTTGAAATGCAGCAATAAAGCTACCCCAAAGAAAAGCACTTACTACAAGAAAAGTAAAGTGAATGCCCCTTTTTGAAGTAGCCTGAAAGTGTTCATTTCTATCAAAAATAAAGCTGGAGACGGACTGTTCTCAATGGAGACAGAGAGAGTGAAATATCTGATGAAAAAATCAACTACAGAGTACCCCAACAAAAAGCACTTACTTTTAAAAACAACGAGTTAGTGCTTAAGTTAAAGTAATCATTGTGACTATTACAATCTGTAAGTATTTCAACTCCTGGGACAATAAAGTGTTGTTTTAAAGAAATACAACTAAGACTTACTTAATTCCAGCATGTGCAAATCCTTGGTGAAACAAATCTTCCTTCTTAGTGGCAATGTCTTCTCCTTCTGGATACCTTGCAGGAATGTTCCTACTACAAAAATGCTCCCTTTTTATGTTCGGGTAGAAATCTGGCAAGAACGGGACTATTTGCAGCCAAGCCCCTTTCTTGCACCGTCGTTATATTTGTCTCAATGAAAATGATTTAACCTCCTTCTGCTTTACTAAACAAAAGATAGTGTTGAGTACCCAATCAGCAGTCTCACACATGTAGTTTCTATGTCAATACAAGTGTTAATACTTATTGAACCCATTGTCCATTTATTTGATAGATATGATATAACATTTTGTAAAATAACCCTTGCGCCCGCATTCTGATTGTTAAAACACATTATTGGTAAATTGAAAAAAAATACAGCCAAGATCTACCCCAACAAAAAGCACTTACTAGTGCAATGAACGAGTTAGTGCTTTTGTTAAAGTAATCCTTGTGACTATAAGACATTTCTGGATCAGCCTTATCCTTTCACAGTTAATTTTGTGAACATTTTTCATTCATTTTTCGATTTTCTAATGTTTGGATGAGAAACAGCAGAGAAGAGAAGCTTAGTATCCTCAAATTTTGCCCCAACTTGATAGCACTTACTCTTATTTATAAAAGACAGTACTAAAGTTGAAGTAGAATTCAAAAGGAACTGTTGTAGCTTTGGAAATAAAAACACAACATGTTGAGATACTGGCTGATAAACGCCAATAAAGCTACCCCAAAGAAATCACTTACTATAATAAATGAAAGAGAATGCCTTTTTTGAAGTAGCCTGCATGGTTAAAAAATGATGTTGATATAATTGGTCGTTGGTGAATTCTAAAATATCATTAGCAAAGTAAAGAGTAATTCCTTTTCTGCCCCAAAACCTGTAGAAACGAGGCTTCCAAGTGAGAAGCAACTGAAACGATGCAAATTCAAACAACTTTCTAACACATAAAACCAGTCAGTGTATACGTTACAAAAATCCTTCTGAATAAAACAAATCTTGTCTGTTTAAAACTGTCACCTGGCATTACATTTGTCCAGGTTCATATTCACTGTACTGTGTACTGGGTTACATTTTGGTAAATAAAAAGCAGTATATTATTCTCACATTTGCCCCAACTTGATAGCCTTACTGTTACAAGAAACAAAGGCAGTACTAAAGTTGGAGATTAATTCAAAATAAAACGTTGTTGTAGGATACGATTGACAAACAACATTGATTTGAAGAGTTACTGGTTGAAATGCAGCAATAAAGCTACCCCAAAGAAAAGCACTTACTACAAGAAAAGTAAAGTGAATGCCCCTTTTTGAAGTAGCCTGAAAGTGTTCATTTCTATCAAAAATAAAGCTGGAGATGGACTGTTCTCAATGGAGACAGAGAGAGTGAAATATCTGATGAAAAAATCAACTACAGAGTACCCCAACAAAAAGCACTTACTTTTAAAAACAACGAGTTAGTGCTTAAGTTAAAGTAATCATTGTGACTATTACAATCTGTAAGTATTTCAACTCCTGGGACAATAAAGTGTTGTTTTAAAGAAATACAACTAAGACTTACTTAATTCCAGCATGTGCAAATCCTTGGTGAAACAAATCTTCCTTCTTAGTGGCAATGTCTTCTCCTTCTGGATACCTTGCAGGAATGTTCCTACTACAAAAATGCTCCCTTTTTATGTTCGGGTAGAAATCTGGCAAGAACGGGACTATTTGCAGCCAAGCCCCTTTCTTGCACCGTCGTTATATTTGTCTCAATGAAAATGATTTAACCTCCTTCTGCTTTACTAAACAAAAGATAGTGTTGAGTACCCAATCAGCAGTCTCACACATGTAGTTTCTATGTCAATACAAGTGTTAATACTTATTGAACCCATTGTCCATTTATTTGATAGATATGATATAACATTTTGTAAAATAACCCTTGCGCCCGCATTCTGATTGTTAAAACACATTATTGGTAAATTGAAAAAAAATACAGCCAAGATCTACCCCAACAAAAAGCACTTACTAGTGCAATGAACGAGTTAGTGCTTTTGTTAAAGTAATCCTTGTGACTATAAGACATTTCTGGATCAGCCTTATCCTTTCACAGTTAATTTTGTGAACATTTTCATTCATTTTTCGATTTTCTAATGTTTGGATGAGAAACAGCAGAGAAGAGAAGCTTAGTATCCTCAAATTTTGCCCCAACTTGATAGCACTTACTCTTATTTATAAAAGACAGTACTAAAGTTGAAGTAGAATTCAAAAGGAACTGTTGTAGCTTTGGATATAAAAACACAACATGTTGAGATACTGGCTGATAAACGCCAATAAAGCTACCCCAAAGAAAAGCACTTACTATAATAAATGAAAGAGAATGCCTTTTTTGAAGTAGCCTGCATGGTTAAAAAATGATGTTGATATAATTGGTCGTTGGTGAATTCTAAAATATCATTAGCAAAGTAAAGAGTAATTCCTTTTCTGCCCCAAAACCTGTAGAAACGAGGCTTCCAAGTGAGAAGCAACTGAAACGATGCAAATTCAAACAACTTTCTAACACATAAAACCAGTCAGTGTATACGTTACAATAATCCTTCTGAATAAAACAAATCTTGTCTGTTTAAAACTGTCACCTGGCATTACATTTGTCCTGGTTCATATTCACTGTACTGTGTACTGGGTTACATTTTGGTAAATAAAAAGCAGTATATTATTCTCACATTTGCCCCAACTTGATAGCCTTACTGTTACAAGAAACAAAGGCAGTACTAAAGTTGGAGATTAATTCAAAATAAAACGTTGTTGTAGGATACGATTGACAAACAACATTGATTTGAAGAGTTACTGGTTGAAATGCAGCAATAAAGCTACCCCAAAGAAAAGCACTTACTACAAGAAAAGTAAAGTGAATGCCCCTTTTTGAATTAGCCTGAAAGTGTTCATTTCTATCAAAAATAAAGCTGGAGATGGACTGTTCTCAATGGAGACAGAGAGAGTGAAATATCTGATGAAAAAATCAACTACAGAGTACCCCAACAAAAAGCACTTACTTTTTAAAACAACGAGTTAGTGCTTAAGTTAAAGTAATCATTGTGACTATTACAATCTGTAAGTATTTCAACTCCTGGGACAATAAAGTGTTGTTTTAAAGAAATACAACTAAGACTTACTTAATTCCAGCATGTGCAAATCCTTGGTGAAACAAATCTTCCTTCTGATTGTTAAAACACATTATTGGTAAATTGAAAAAAAATACAGCCAAGATCTACCCCAACAAAAAGCACTTACTAATGCAATGAACGAGTTAGTGCTTTTGTTAAAGTAATCCTTGTGACTATAAGACATTTCTGGATCAGCCTTATCCTTTCACAGTTAATTTTGTGAACATTTTCATTCATTTTTCGATTTTCTAATGTTTGGATGAGAAACAGCAGAGAAGAGAAGCTTAGTATCCTCAAATTTTGCCCCAACTTGATAGCACTTACTCTTATTTATAAAAGACAGTACTAAAGTTGAAGTAGAATTCAAAAGGAACTGTTGTAGCTTTGGATATAAAAACACAACATGTTGAGATACTGGCTGATAAACGCCAATAAAGCTACCCCAAAGAAAAGCACTTACTATAATAAATGAAAGAGAATGCCTTTTTTTGAAGTAGCCTGCATGGTTAAAAAATGATGTTGATATAATTGGTCGTTGGTGAATTCTAAAATATCATTAGCAAAGTAAAGAGTAATTCCTTTTCTGCCCCAAAACCTGTAGAAACGAGGCTTCCAAGTGAGAAGCAACTGAAACGATGCAAATTCAAACAACTTTCTAACACATAAAACCAGTCAGTGTATACGTTACAATAATCCTTCTGAATAAAACAAATCTTGTCTGTTTAAAACTGTCACCTGGCATTACATTTGTCCAGGTTCATATTCACTGTACTGTGTACTGGGTTACATTTTGGTAAATAAAAAGCAGTATATTATTCTCACATTTGCCCCAACTTGATAGCCTTACTGTTACAAGAAACAAAGGCAGTACTAAAGTTGGAGATTAATTCAAAATAAAACGTTGTTGTAGGATACGATTGACAAACAACATTGATTTGAAGAGTTACTGGTTGAAATGCAGCAATAAAGCTACCCCAAAGAAAAGCACTTACTACAAGAAAAGTAAAGTGAATGCCCCTTTTTGAAGTAGCCTGAAAGTGTTCATTTCTATCAAAAATAAAGCTGGAGATGGACTGTTCTCAATGGAGACAGAGAGAGTGAAATATCTGATGAAAAAATCAACTACAGAGTACCCCAACAAAAAGCGCTTACTTTTAAAAACAACAAGTTAGTGCTTAAGTTAAAGTAATCATTGTGACTATTACAATCTGTAAGTATTTCAACTCCTGGGACAATAAAGTGTTGTTTTAAAGAAATACAACTAAGACTTACTTAATTCCAGCATGTGCAAATCCTTGGTGAAACAAATCTTCCTTCTTAGTGGCAATGTCTTCTCCTTCTGGATACCTTGCAGGAATGTTCCTACTACAAAAATGCTCCCTTTTTATGTTCGGGTAGAAATCTGGCAAGAACGGGACTATTTGCAGCCAAGCCCCTTTCTTGCACCGTCGTTATATTTGTCTCAATGAAAATGATTTAACCTCCTTCTGCTTTACTAAACAAAAGATAGTGTTGAGTACCCAATCAGCAGTCTCACACATGTAGTTTCTATGTCAACACAAGTGTTAATACTTATTGAACCCATTGTCCATTTATTTGATAGATATGATATAACATTTTGTAAAATAACCCTTGCGCCCGCATTCTGATTGTTAAAACACATTATTGGTAAATTGAAAAAAAATACAGCCAAGATCTACCCCAACAAAAAGCACTTACTAGTGCAATGAACGAGTTAGTGCTTTTGTTAAAGTAATCCTTGTGACTATAAGACATTTCTGGATCAGCCTTATCCTTTCACAGTTAATTTTGTGAACATTTTCATTCATTTTTCGATTTTCTAATGTTTGGATGAGAAACAGCAGAGAAGAGAAGCTTAGTATCCTCAAATTTTGCCCCAACTTGATAGCACTTACTCTTATTTATAAAAGACAGTACTAAAGTTGAAGTAGAATTCAAAAGGAACTGTTGTAGCTTTGGATATAAAAACACAACATGTTGAGATACTGGCTGATAAACGCCAATAAAGCTACCCCAAAGAAAAGCACTTACTATAATAAATGAAAGAGAATGCCTTTTTTGAAGTAGCCTGCATGGTTAAAAAATGATGTTGATATAATTGGTCGTTGGTGAATTCTAAAATATCATTAGCAAAGTAAAGAGTAATTCCTTTTCTGCCCCAAAACCTGTAGAAACGAGGCTTCCAAGTGAGAAGCAACTGAAACGATGCAAATTCAAACAACTTTCTAACACATAAAACCAGTCAGTGTATACGTTACAATAATCCTTCTGAATAAAACAAATCTTGTCTGTTTAAAACTGTCACCTGGCATTACATTTGTCCTGGTTCATATTCACTGTACTGTGTACTGGGTTACATTTTGGTAAATAAAAAGCAGTATATTATTCTCACATTTGCCCCAACTTGATAGCCTTACTGTTACAAGAAACAAAGGCAGTACTAAAGTTGGAGATTAATTCAAAATAAAACGTTGTTGTAGGATACGATTGACAAACAACATTGATTTGAAGAGTTACTGGTTGAAATGCAGCAATAAAGCTACCCCAAAGAAAAGCACTTACTACAAGAAAAGTAAAGTGAATGCCCCTTTTTGAATTAGCCTGAAAGTGTTCATTTCTATCAAAAATAAAGCTGGAGATGGACTGTTCTCAATGGAGACAGAGAGAGTGAAATATCTGATGAAAAAATCAACTACAGAGTACCCCAACAAAAAGCACTTACTTTTTAAAACAACGAGTTAGTGCTTAAGTTAAAGTAATCATTGTGACTATTACAATCTGTAAGTATTTCAACTCCTGGGACAATAAAGTGTTGTTTTAAAGAAATACAACTAAGACTTACTTAATTCCAGCATGTGCAAATCCTTGGTGAAACAAATCTTCCTTCTGATTGTTAAAACACATTATTGGTAAATTGAAAAAAAATACAGCCAAGATCTACCCCAACAAAAAGCACTTACTAATGCAATGAACGAGTTAGTGCTTTTGTTAAAGTAATCCTTGTGACTATAAGACATTTCTGGATCAGCCTTATCCTTTCACAGTTAATTTTGTGAACATTTTCATTCATTTTTCGATTTTCTAATGTTTGGATGAGAAACAGCAGAGAAGAGAAGCTTAGTATCCTCAAATTTTGCCCCAACTTGATAGCACTTACTCTTATTTATAAAAGACAGTACTAAAGTTGAAGTAGAATTCAAAAGGAACTGTTGTAGCTTTGGATATAAAAACACAACATGTTGAGATACTGGCTGATAAACGCCAATAAAGCTACCCCAAAGAAAAGCACTTACTATAATAAATGAAAGAGAATGCCTTTTTTTGAAGTAGCCTGCATGGTTAAAAAATGATGTTGATATAATTGGTCGTTGGTGAATTCTAAAATATCATTAGCAAAGTAAAGAGTAATTCCTTTTCTGCCCCAAAACCTGTAGAAACGAGGCTTCCAAGTGAGAAGCAACTGAAACGATGCAAATTCAAACAACTTTCTAACACATAAAACCAGTCAGTGTATACGTTACAATAATCCTTCTGAATAAAACAAATCTTGTCTGTTTAAAACTGTCACCTGGCATTACATTTGTCCAGGTTCATATTCACTGTACTGTGTACTGGGTTACATTTTGGTAAATAAAAAGCAGTATATTATTCTCACATTTGCCCCAACTTGATAGCCTTACTGTTACAAGAAACAAAGGCAGTACTAAAGTTGGAGATTAATTCAAAATAAAACGTTGTTGTAGGATACGATTGACAAACAACATTGATTTGAAGAGTTACTGGTTGAAATGCAGCAATAAAGCTACCCCAAAGAAAAGCACTTACTACAAGAAAAGTAAAGTGAATGCCCCTTTTTGAAGTAGCCTGAAAGTGTTCATTTCTATCAAAAATAAAGCTGGAGATGGACTGTTCTCAATGGAGACAGAGAGAGTGAAATATCTGATGAAAAAATCAACTACAGAGTACCCCAACAAAAAGCGCTTACTTTTAAAAACAACAAGTTAGTGCTTAAGTTAAAGTAATCATTGTGACTATTACAATCTGTAAGTATTTCAACTCCTGGGACAATAAAGTGTTGTTTTAAAGAAATACAACTAAGACTTACTTAATTCCAGCATGTGCAAATCCTTGGTGAAACAAATCTTCCTTCTTAGTGGCAATGTCTTCTCCTTCTGGATACCTTGCAGGAATGTTCCTACTACAAAAATGCTCCCTTTTTATGTTCGGGTAGAAATCTGGCAAGAACGGGACTATTTGCAGCCAAGCCCCTTTCTTGCACCGTCGTTATATTTGTCTCAATGAAAATGATTTAACCTCCTTCTGCTTTACTAAACAAAAGATAGTGTTGAGTACCCAATCAGCAGTCTCACACATGTAGTTTCTATGTCAACACAAGTGTTAATACTTATTGAACCCATTGTCCATTTATTTGATAGATATGATATAACATTTTGTAAAATAACCCTTGCGCCCGCATTCTGATTGTTAAAACACATTATTGGTAAATTGAAAAAAAATACAGCCAAGATCTACCCCAACAAAAAGCACTTACTAGTGCAATGAACGAGTTAGTGCTTTTGTTAAAGTAATCCTTGTGACTATAAGACATTTCTGGATCAGCCTTATCCTTTCACAGTTAATTTTGTGAACATTTTCATTCATTTTTCGATTTTCTAATGTTTGGATGAGAAACAGCAGAGAAGAGAAGCTTAGTATCCTCAAATTTTGCCCCAACTTGATAGCACTTACTCTTATTTATAAAAGACAGTACTAAAGTTGAAGTAGAATTCAAAAGGAACTGTTGTAGCTTTGGATATAAAAACACAACATGTTGAGATACTGGCTGATAAACGCCAATAAAGCTACCCCAAAGAAAAGCACTTACTATAATAAATGAAAGAGAATGCCTTTTTTGAAGTAGCCTGCATGGTTAAAAAATGATGTTGATATAATTGGTCGTTGGTGAATTCTAAAATATCATTAGCAAAGTAAAGAGTAATTCCTTTTCTGCCCCAAAACCTGTAGAAACGAGGCTTCCAAGTGAGAAGCAACTGAAACGATGCAAATTCAAACAACTTTCTAACACATAAAACCAGTCAGTGTATACGTTACAATAATCCTTCTGAATAAAACAAATCTTGTCTGTTTAAAACTGTCACCTGGCATTACATTTGTCCAGGTTCATATTCACTGTACTGTGTACTGGGTTACATTTTGGTAAATAAAAAGCAGTATATTATTCTCACATTTGCCCCAACTTGATAGCCTTACTGTTACAAGAAACAAAGGCAGTACTAAAGTTGGAGATTAATTCAAAATAAAACGTTGTTGTAGGATACGATTGACAAACAACATTGATTTGAAGAGTTACTGGTTGAAATGCAGCAATAAAGCTACCCCAAAGAAAAGCACTTACTACAAGAAAAGTAAAGTGAATGCCCCTTTTTGAAGTAGCCTGAAAGTGTTCATTTCTATCAAAAATAAAGCTGGAGATGGACTGTTCTCAATGGAGATAGACAGAGTGAAATATCTGATGAAAAAATCAACTACAGAGTACCCCAACAAAAAGCGCTTACTTTTAAAAACAACAAGTTAGTGCTTAAGTTAAAGTAATCATTGTGACTATTACAATCTGTAAGTATTTCAACTCCTGGGACAATAAAGTGTTGTTTTAAAGAAATACAACTAAGACTTACTTAATTCCAGCATGTGCAAATCCTTGGTGAAACAAATCTTCCTTCTTATTGATAGCACTTACTCTTATTTATAAAAGACAGTACTAAAGTTGAAGTAGAATTCAAAAGGAACTGTTGTAGCTTTGGATATAAAAACACAACATGTTGAGATACTGGCTGATAAACGCCAATAAAGCTACCCCAAAGAAAAGCACTTACTATAATAAATGAAAGAGAATGCCTTTTTTGAAGTAGCCTGCATGGTTAAAAAATGATGTTGATATAATTGGTCGTTGGTGAATTCTAAAATATCATTAGCAAAGTAAAGAGTAATTCCTTTTCTGCCCCAAAACCTGTAGAAACGAGGCTTCCAAGTGAGAAGCAACTGAAACGATGCAAATTCAAACAACTTTCTATCACATAAAACCAGTCAGTGTATACGTTACAATAATCCTTCTGAATAAAACAAATCTTGTCTGTTTAAAACTGTCACCTGGCATTACATTTGTCCTGGTTCATATTCACTGTACTGTGTACTGGGTTACATTTTGGTAAATAAAAAGCAGTATATTATTCTCACATTTGCCCCAACTTGATAGCCTTACTGTTACAAGAAACAAAGGCAGTACTAAAGTTGGAGATTAATTCAAAATAAAACGTTGTTGTAGGATACGATTGACAAACAACATTGATTTGAAGAGTTACTGGTTGAAATGCAGCAATAAAGCTACCCCAAAGAAAAGCACTTACTACAAGAAAAGTAAAGTGAATGCCCCTTTTTGAATTAGCCTGAAAGTGTTCATTTCTATCAAAAATAAAGCTGGAGATGGACTGTTCTCAATGGAGACAGAGAGAGTGAAATATCTGATGAAAAAATCAACTACAGAGTACCCCAACAAAAAGCACTTACTTTTTAAAACAACGAGTTAGTGCTTAAGTTAAAATAATCATTATGACTATTACAATCTGTAAGTATTTCAACTCCTGGGACAATAAAGTGTTGTTTTAAAGAAATACAACTAAGACTTACTTAATTCCAGCATGTGCAAATCCTTGGTGAAACAAATCTTCCTTCTGATTGTTAAAACACATTATTGGTAAATTGAAAAAAAATACAGCCAAGATCTACCCCAACAAAAAGCACTTACTAGTGCAATGAACGAGTTAGTGCTTTTGTTAAAGTAATCCTTGTGACTATAAGACATTTCTGGATCAGCCTTATCCTTTCACAGTTAATTTTGTGAACATTTTCATTCATTTTTCGATTTTCTAATGTTTGGATGAGAAACAGCAGAGAAGAGAAGCTTAGTATCCTCAAATTTTGCCCCAACTTGATAGCACTTACTCTTATTTATAAAAGACAGTACTAAAGTTGAAGTAGAATTCAAAAGGAACTGTTGTAGCTTTGGATATAAAAACACAACATGTTGAGATACTGGCTGATAAACGCCAATAAAGCTACCCCAAAGAAAAGCACTTACTATAATAAATGAAAGAGAATGCCTTTTTTGAAGTAGCCTGCATGGTTAAAAAATGATGTTGATATAATTGGTCGTTGGTGAATTCTAAAATATCATTAGCAAAGTAAAGAGTAATTCCTTTTCTGCCCCAAAACCTGTAGAAACGAGGCTTCCAAGTGAGAAGCAACTGAAACGATGCAAATTCAAACAACTTTCTAACACATAAAACCAGTCAGTGTATACGTTACAATAATCCTTCTGAATAAAACAAATCTTGTCTGTTTAAAACTGTCACCTGGCATTACATTTGTCCAGGTTCATATTCACTGTACTGTGTACTGGGTTACATTTTGGTAAATAAAAAGCAGTATATTATTCTCACATTTGCCCCAACTTGATAGCCTTACTGTTACAAGAAACAAAGGCAGTACTAAAGTTGGAGATTAATTCAAAATAAAACGTTGTTGTAGGATACGATTGACAAACAACATTGATTTGAAGAGTTACTGGTTGAAATGCAGCAATAAAGCTACCCCAAAGAAAAGCACTTACTACAAGAAAAGTAAAGTGAATGCCCCTTTTTGAAGTAGCCTGAAAGTGTTCATTTCTATCAAAAATAAAGCTGGAGATGGACTGTTCTCAATGGAGATAGACAGAGTGAAATATCTGATGAAAAAATCAACTACAGAGTACCCCAACAAAAAGCACTTACTTTTAAAAACAACGAGTTAGTGCTTAAGTTAAAGTAATCATTGTGACTATTACAATCTGTAAGTATTTCAACTCCTGGGACAATAAAGTGTTGTTTTAAAGAAATACAACTAAGACTTACTTAATTCCAGCATGTGCAAATCCTTGGTGAAACAAATCTTCCTTCTTAGTGGCAATGTCTTCTCCTTCTGGATACCTTGCAGGAATGTTCCTACTACAAAAATGCTCCCTTTTTATGTTCGGGTAGAAATCTGGCAAGAACGGGACTATTTGCAGCCAAGCCCCTTTCTTGCACCGTCGTTATATTTGTCTCAATGAAAATGATTTAACCTCCTTCTGCTTTACTAAACAAAAGATAGTGTTGAGTACCCAATCAGCAGTCTCACATGTAGTTTCTTTGTCAATACAAGTGTTAATACTTATTGAACCCATTGTCCATTTATTTGATAGATATGATATAACATTTTGTAAAATAACCCTTGCGCCCGCATTCTGATTGTTAAAACACATTATTGGTAAATTGAAAAAAAATACAGCCAAGATCTACCCCAACAAAAAGCACTTACTAGTGCAATGAACGAGTTAGTGCTTTTGTTAAAGTAATCCTTGTGACTATAAGACATTTCTGGATCAGCCTTATCATTTCACAGTTAATTTTGTGAACATTTTCATTCATTTTTCGATTTTCTAATGTTTGGATGAGAAACAGCAGAGAAGAGAAGCTTAGTATCCTCAAATTTTGCCCCAACTTGATAGCACTTACTCTTATTTATAAAAGACAGTACTAAAGTTGAAGTAGAATTCAAAAGGAACTGTTGTAGCTTTGGATATAAAAACACAACATGTTGAGATACTGGCTGATAAACGCCAATAAAGCTACCCCAAAGAAAAGCACTTACTATAATAAATGAAAGAGAATGCCTTTTTTGAAGTAGCCTGCATGGTTAAAAAATGATGTTGATATAATTGGTCGTTGGTGAATTCTAAAATATCATTAGCAAAGTAAAGAGTAATTCCTTTTCTGCCCCAAAACCTGTAGAAACGAGGCTTCCAAGTGAGAAGCAACTGAAACGATGCAAATTCAAACAACTTTCTAACACATAAAACCAGTCAGTGTATACGTTACAATAATCCTTCTGAATAAAACAAATCTTGTCTGTTTAAAACTGTCACCTGGCATTACATTTGTCCAGGTTCATATTCACTGTACTGTGTACTGGGTTACATTTTGGTAAATAAAAAGCAGTATATTATTCTCACATTTGCCCCAACTTGATAGCCTTACTGTTACAAGAAACAAAGGCAGTACTAAAGTTGGAGATTAATTCAAAATAAAACGTTGTTGTAGGATACGATTGACAAACAACATTGATTTGAAGAGTTACTGGTTGAAATGCAGCAATAAAGCTACCCCAAAGAAAAGCACTTACTACAAGAAAAGTAAAGTGAATGCCCCTTTTTGAAGTAGCCTGAAAGTGTTCATTTCTATCAAAAATAAAGCTGGAGATGGACTGTTCTCAATGGAGATAGACAGAGTGAAATATCTGATGAAAAAATCAACTACAGAGTACCCCAACAAAAAGCACTTACTTTTAAAAACAACGAGTTAGTGCTTAAGTTAAAGGAATCATTGTGACTATTACAATCTGTAAGTATTTCAACTCCTGGGACAATAAAGTGTTGTTTTAAAGAAATACAACTAAGACTTACTTAATTCCAGCATGTGCAAATCCTTGGTGAAACAAATCTTCCTTCTTAGTGGCAATGTCTTCTCCTTCTGGATACCTTGCAGGAATGTTCCTACTACAAAAATGCTCCCTTTTTATGTTCGGGTAGAAATCTGGCAAGAACGGGACTATTTGCAGCCAAGCCCCTTTCTTGCACCGTCGTTATATTTGTCTCAATGAAAATGATTTAACCTCCTTCTGCTTTACTAAACAAAAGATAGTGTTGAGTACCCAATCAGCAGTCTCACACATGTAGTTTCTATGTCAATACAAGTGTTAATACTTATTGAACCCATTGTCCATTTATTTGATAGATATGACATAACATTTTGTAAAATAACCCTTGCGCCCGCATTCTGATTGTTAAAACACATTATTGGTAAATTGAAAAAAATACAGCCAAGATCTACCCCAACAAAAAGCACTTACTAATGCAATGAACGAGTTAGTGCTTTTGTTAAAGTAATCCTTGTGACTATAAGACATTTCTGGATCAGCCTTATCCTTTCACAGTTAATTTTGTGAACATTTTCATTCATTTTTCGATTTTCTAATGTTTGGATGAGAAACAGCAGAGAAGAGAAGCTTAGTATCCTCAAATTTTGCCCCAACTTGATAGCACTTACTCTTATTTATAAAAGACAGTACTAAAGTTGAAGTAGAATTCAAAAGGAACTGTTGTAGCTTTGGATATAAAAACACAACATGTTGAGATACTGGCTGATAAACGCCAATAAAGCTACCCCAAAGAAAAGCACTTACTATAATAAATGAAAGAGAATGTCTTTTTTGAAGTAGCCTGCATGGTTAAAAAATGATGTTGATATAATTGGTCGTTGGTGAATTCTAAAATATCATTAGCAAAGTAAAGAGTAATTCCTTTTCTGCCCCAAAACCTGTAGAAACGAGGCTTCCAAGTGAGAAGCAACTGAAACGATGCAAATTCAAACAACTTTCTAACACATAAAACCAGTCAGTGTATACGTTACAATAATCCTTCTGAATAAAACAAATCTTGTCTGTTTAAAACTGTCACCTGGCATTACATTTGTCCAGGTTCATATTCACTGTACTGTGTACTGGGTTACATTTTGGTAAATAAAAAGCAGTATATTATTCTCACATTTGCCCCAACTTGATAGCCTTACTGTTACAAGAAACAAAGGCAGTACTAAAGTTGGAGATTAATTCAAAATAAAACGTTGTTGTAGGATACGATTGACAAACAACATTGATTTGAAGAGTTACTGGTTGAAATGCAGCAATAAAGCTACCCCAAAGAAAAGCACTTACTACAAGAAAAGTAAAGTGAATGCCCCTTTTTGAAGTAGCCTGAAAGTGTTCATTTCTATCAAAAATAAAGCTGGAGATGGACTGTTCTCAATGGAGATAGACAGAGTGAAATATCTGATGAAAAAATCAACTACAGAGTACCCCAACAAAAAGCACTTACTTTTAAAAACAACGAGTTAGTGCTTAAGTTAAAGTAATCATTGTGACTATTACAATCTGTAAGTATTTCAACTCCTGGGACAATAAAGTGTTGTTTTAAAGAAATACAACTAAGACTTACTTAATTCCAGCATGTGCAAATCCTTGGTGAAACAAATCTTCCTTCTTAGTGGCAATGTCTTCTCCTTCTGGATACCTTGCAGGAATGTTCCTACTACAAAAATGCTCCCTTTTTATGTTCGGGTAGAAATCTGGCAAGAACGGGACTATTTGCAGCCAAGCCCCTTTCTTGCACCGTCGTTATATTTGTCTCAATGAAAATGATTTAACCTCCTTCTGCTTTACTAAACAAAAGATAGTGTTGAGTACCCAATCAGCAGTCTCACACATGTAGTTTCTATGTCAATACAAGTGTTAATACTTATTGAACCCATTGTCCATTTATTTGATAGATATGACATAACATTTTGTAAAATAACCCTTGCGCCCGCATTCTGATTGTTAAAACACATTATTGGTAAATTGAAAAAAATACAGCCAAGATCTACCCCAACAAAAAGCACTTACTAATGCAATGAACGAGTTAGTGCTTTTGTTAAAGTAATCCTTGTGACTATAAGACATTTCTGGATCAGCCTTATCCTTTCACAGTTAATTTTGTGAACATTTTCATTCATTTTTCGATTTTCTAATGTTTGGATGAGAAACAGCAGAGAAGAGAAGCTTAGTATCCTCAAATTTTGCCCCAACTTGATAGCACTTACTCTTATTTATAAAAGACAGTACTAAAGTTGAAGTAGAATTCAAAAGGAACTGTTGTAGCTTTGGATATAAAAACACAACATGTTGAGATACTGGCTGATAAACGCCAATAAAGCTACCCCAAAGAAAAGCACTTACTATAATAAATGAAAGAGAATGTCTTTTTTGAAGTAGCCTGCATGGTTAAAAAATGATGTTGATATAATTGGTCGTTGGTGAATTCTAAAATATCATTAGCAAAGTAAAGAGTAATTCCTTTTCTGCCCCAAAACCTGTAGAAACGAGGCTTCCAAGTGAGAAGCAACTGAAACGATGCAAATTCAAACAACTTTCTAACACATAAAACCAGTCAGTGTATACGTTACAATAATCCTTCTGAATAAAACAAATCTTGTCTGTTTAAAACTGTCACCTGGCATTACATTTGTCCAGGTTCATATTCACTGTACTGTGTACTGGGTTACATTTTGGTAAATAAAAAGCAGTATATTATTCTCACATTTGCCCCAACTTGATAGCCTTACTGTTACAAGAAACAAAGGCAGTACTAAAGTTGGAGATTAATTCAAAATAAAACGTTGTTGTAGGATACGATTGACAAACAACATTGATTTGAAGAGTTACTGGTTGAAATGCAGCAATAAAGCTACCCCAAAGAAAAGCACTTACTACAAGAAAAGTAAAGTGAATGCCCCTTTTTGAAGTAGCCTGAAAGTGTTCATTTCTATCAAAAATAAAGCTGGAGATGGACTGTTCTCAATGGAGATAGACAGAGTGAAATATCTGATGAAAAAATCAACTACAGAGTACCCCAACAAAAAGCACTTACTTTTAAAAACAACGAGTTAGTGCTTAAGTTAAAGTAATCATTGTGACTATTACAATCTGTAAGTATTTCAACTCCTGGGACAATAAAGTGTTGTTTTAAAGAAATACAACTAAGACTTACTTAATTCCAGCATGTGCAAATCCTTGGTGAAACAAATCTTCCTTCTTAGTGGCAATGTCTTCTCCTTCTGGATACCTTGCAGGAATGTTCCTACTACAAAAATGCTCCCTTTTTATGTTCGGGTAGAAATCTGGCAAGAACGGGACTATTTGCAGCCAAGCCCCTTTCTTGCACCGTCGTTATATTTGTCTCAATGAAAATGATTTAACCTCCTTCTGCTTTACTAAACAAAAGATAGTGTTGAGTACCCAATCAGCAGTCTCACACATGTAGTTTCTATGTCAATACAAGTGTTAATACTTATTGAACCCATTGTCCATTTATTTGATAGATATGACATAACATTTTGTAAAATAACCCTTGCGCCCACATTCTGATTGTTAAAACACATTATTGGTAAATTGAAAAAAATACAGCCAAGATCTACCCCAACAAAAAGCACTTACTAATGCAATGAACGAGTTAGTGCTTTTGTTAAAGTAATCCTTGTGACTATAAGACATTTCTGGATCAGCCTTATCCTTTCACAGTTAATTTTGTGAACATTTTCATTCATTTTTCGATTTTCTAATGTTTGGATGAGAAACAGCAGAGAAGAGAAGCTTAGTATCCTCAAATTTTGCCCCAACTTGATAGCACTTACTCTTATTTATAAAAGACAGTACTAAAGTTGAAGTAGAATTCAAAAGGAACTGTTGTAGCTTTGGATATAAAAACACAACATGTTGAGATACTGGCTGATAAACGCCAATAAAGCTACCCCAAAGAAAAGCACTTACTATAATAAATGAAAGAGAATGCCTTTTTTGAAGTAGCCTGCATGGTTAAAAAATGATGTTGATATAATTGGTCGTTGGTGAATTCTAAAATATCATTAGCAAAGTAAAGAGTAATTCCTTTTCTGCCCCAAAACCTGTAGAAACGAGGCTTCCAAGTGAGAAGCAACTGAAACGATGCAAATTCAAACAACTTTCTAACACATAAAACCAGTCAGTGTATACGTTACAATAATCCTTCTGAATAAAACAAATCTTGTCTGTTTAAAACTGTCACCTGGCATTACATTTGTCCAGGTTCATATTCACTGTACTGTGTACTGGGTTACATTTTGGTAAATAAAAAGCAGTATATTATTCTCACATTTGCCCCAACTTGATAGCCTTACTGTTACAAGAAACAAAGGCAGTACTAAAGTTGGAGATTAATTCAAAATAAAACGTTGTTGTAGGATACGATTGACAAACAACATTGATTTGAAGAGTTACTGGTTGAAATGCAGCAATAAAGCTACCCCAAAGAAAAGCACTTACTACAAGAAAAGTAAAGTGAATGCCCCTTTTTGAAGTAGCCTGAAAGTGTTCATTTCTATCAAAAATAAAGCTGGAGATGGACTGTTCTCAATGGAGATAGACAGAGTGAAATATCTGATGAAAAAATCAACTACAGAGTACCCCAACAAAAAGCACTTACTTTTAAAAACAACGAGTTAGTGCTTAAGTTAAAGTAATCATTGTGACTATTACAATCTGTAAGTATTTCAACTCCTGGGACAATAAAGTGTTGTTTTAAAGAAATACAACTAAGACTTACTTAATTCCAGCATGTGCAAATCCTTGGTGAAACAAATCTTCCTTCTTAGTGGCAATGTCTTCTCCTTCTGGATACCTTGCAGGAATGTTCCTACTACAAAAATGCTCCCTTTTTATGTTCGGGTAGAAATCTGGCAAGAACGGGACTATTTGCAGCCAAGCCCCTTTCTTGCACCGTCGTTATATTTGTCTCAATGAAAATGATTTAACCTCCTTCTGCTTTACTAAACAAAAGATAGTGTTGAGTACCCAATCAGCAGTCTCACACATGTAGTTTCTATGTCAATACAAGTGTTAATACTTATTGAACCCATTGTCCATTTATTTGATAGATATGACATAACATTTTGTAAAATAACCCTTGCGCCCACATTCTGATTGTTAAAACACATTATTGGTAAATTGAAAAAAATACAGCCAAGATCTACCCCAACAAAAAGCACTTACTAATGCAATGAACGAGTTAGTGCTTTTGTTAAAGTAATCCTTGTGACTATAAGACATTTCTGGATCAGCCTTATCCTTTCACAGTTAATTTTGTGAACATTTTCATTCATTTTTCGATTTTCTAATGTTTGGATGAGAAACAGCAGAGAAGAGAAGCTTAGTATCCTCAAATTTTGCCCCAACTTGATAGCACTTACTCTTATTTATAAAAGACAGTACTAAAGTTGAAGTAGAATTCAAAAGGAACTGTTGTAGCTTTGGATATAAAAACACAACATGTTGAGATACTGGCTGATAAACGCCAATAAAGCTACCCCAAAGAAAAGCACTTACTATAATAAATGAAAGAGAATGCCTTTTTTGAAGTAGCCTGCATGGTTAAAAAATGATGTTGATATAATTGGTCGTTGGTGAATTCTAAAATATCATTAGCAAAGTAAAGAGTAATTCCTTTTCTGCCCCAAAACCTGTAGAAACGAGGCTTCCAAGTGAGAAGCCACTGAAACGATGCAAATTCAAACAACTTTCTAACACATAAAACCAGTCAGTGTATACGTTACAATAATCCTTCTGAATAAAACAAATCTTGTCTGTTTAAAACTGTCACCTGGCATTACATTTGTCCAGGTTCATATTCACTGTACTGTGTACTGGGTTACATTTTGGTAAATAAAAAGCAGTATATTATTCTCACATTTGCCCCAACTTGATAGCCTTACTGTTACAAGAAACAAAGGCAGTACTAAAGTTGGAGATTAATTCAAAATAAAACGTTGTTGTAGGATACGATTGACAAACAACATTGATTTGAAGAGTTACTGGTTGAAATGCAGCAATAAAGCTACCCCAAAGAAAAGCACTTACTACAAGAAAAGTAAAGTGAATGCCCCTTTTTGAAGTAGCCTGAAAGTGTTCATTTCTATCAAAAATAAAGCTGGAGATGGACTGTTCTCAATGGAGATAGACAGAGTGAAATATCTGATGAAAAAATCAACTACAGAGTACCCCAACAAAAAGCACTTACTTTTAAAAACAACGAGTTAGTGCTTAAGTTAGAGTAATCATTGTGACTATTACAATCTGTAAGTATTTCAACTCCTGGGACAATAAAGTGTTGTTTTAAAGAAATACAACTAAGACTTACTTAATTCCAGCATGTGCAAATCCTTGGTGAAACAAATCTTCCTTCTTAGTGGCAATGTCTTCTCCTTCTGGATACCTTGCAGGAATGTTCCTACTACAAAAATGCTCCCTTTTTATGTTCTGGGAGAAATCTGGCAGGAATGTTCCTGCTACAAAAATGCTCCCTTTTTGTAGTAGGACTATTTGCAGCCAAGCCCCTTTCTTGCACCGTCGTTATATTTGTCTCAATGAAAATGATTTAACCTCCTTCTGCTTTACTAAACAAAAGATAGTGTTGAGTACCCAATCAGCAGTCTCACACATGTAGTTTCTATGTCAATACAAGTGTTAATACTTATTGAACCCATTGTCCATTTATTTGATAGATATGATATAACATTTTGTAAAATAACCCTTGCGCCCGCATTCTGATTGTTAAAACACATTATTGGTAAATTGAAAAAAAATACAGCCAAGATCTACCCCAACAAAAAGCACTTACTAATGCAATGAACGAGTTAGTGCTTTTGTTAAAGTAATCCTTGTGACTATAAGACATTTCTGGATCAGCCTTATCCTTTCACAGTTAATTTTGTGAAGATTTTCATTCATTTTTCGATTTTCTAATGTTTGGATGAGAAACAGCAGAGAAGAGAAGCTTAGTATCCTCAAATTTTGCCCCAACTTGATAGCACTTACTCTTATTTATAAAAGACAGTACTAAAGTTGAAGTAGAATTCAAAAGGAACTGTTGTAGCTTTGGATATAAAAACACAACATGTTGAGATACTGGCTGATAAACGCCAATAAAGCTACCCCAAAGAAAAGCACTTACTATAATAAATGAAAGAGAATGCCTTTTTCTGAAGTAGCCTGCATGGTTAAAAAACGATGTTGATATAATTGGTCGTTGGTGAATTCTAAAATATCATTAGCAAAGTAAAGATTAATTCCTTTTCTGCCCCAAAACCTGTAGAATCGAGGCTTCCAAGTGAGAAGAAGCAACTGAAACGATGCAAATTCAAACAACTTTCTAACACATAAAACCAGTCAGTGTATACGTTACAATAATCCTTCTGAATAAAACAAATCTTGTCTGTTTAAAACTGTCACCTGGCATTACATTTGTCCAGGTTCATATTCACTGTACTGTGCACTGGGTTACATTTTGGTAAATAAAAAGCAGTATATTATTCTCACATTTGCCCCAACTTGATAGCCTTACTGTTACAAGAAACAAAGGCAGTACTAAAGTTGGAGATTAATTCAAAATAAAACGTTGTTGTAGGATACGATTGACAAACAACATTGATTTGAAGAGTTACTGGTTGAAATGCAGCAATAAAGCTACCCCAAAGAAAAGCACTTACTACAAGAAAAGTAAAGTGAATGCCCCTTTTTGAAGTAGCCTGAAAGTGTTCATTTCTATCAAAAATAAAGCTGGAGATGGACTGTTCTCAATGGAGATAGACAGAGTGAAATATCTGATGAAAAAATCAACTACAGAGTACCCCAACAAAAAGCACTTACTTTTAAAAACAACGAGTTAGTGCTTAAGTTAAAGTAATCATTGTGACTATTACAATCTGTAAGTATTTCAACTCCTGGGACAATAAAGTGTTGTTTTAAAGAAATACAACTAAGACTTACTTAATTCCAGCATGTGCAAATCCTTGGTGAAACAAATCTTCCTTCTTAGTGGCAATGTCTTCTCCTTCTGGATACCTTGCAGGTATGTTCCTACTACAAAAATGCTCCCTTTTTATGTTCGGGTAGAAATCTGGCAAGAACGGGACTATTTGCAGCCAAGCCCCTTTCTTGCACCGTCGTTATATTTGTCTCAATGAAAATGATTTAACCTCCTTCTGGTTTACTAAACAAAAGATAGTGTTGAGTACCCAATCAGCAGTCTCACACATGTAGTTTCTATGTCAATACAAGTGTTAATACTTATTGAACCCATTGTCCATTTATTTGATAGATATGACATAACATTTTGTAAAATAACCCTTGCGCCCGCATTCTGATTGTTAAAACACATTATTGGTAAATTGAAAAAAAATACAGCCAAGATCTACCCCAACAAAAAGCACTTACTAATGCAATGAACGAGTTAGTGCTTTTGTTAAAGTAATCCTTGTGACTATAAGACATTTCTGGATCAGCCTTATCCTTTCACAGTTAATTTTGTGAAGATTTTCATTCATTTTTCAATTTTCTAATGTTTGGATGAGAAACAGCAGAGAAGAGAAGCTTAGTATCCTCAAATTTTGCCCCAACTTGATAGCACTTACTCTTATTTATAAAAGACAGTACTAAAGTTGAAGTAGAATTCAAAAGGAACTGTTGTAGCTTTGGATATAAAAACACAACATGTTGAGATACTGGCTGATAAACGCCAATAAAGCTACCCCAAAGAAAAGCACTTACTATAATAAATGAAAGAGAATGCCCCTTTTTGAAGTAGCCTGCATGGTTAAAAAACGATGTTGATATAATTGGTCGTTGGTGAATTCTAAAATATCATTAGCAAAGCAAAGAGTAATTCCTTTTCTGCCCCAAAACCTGTAGAATCGAGGCTTCTAAGTGAGAAGCAACTGAAACGATGCAAATTCAAACAACTTTCTAACACATAAAACCAGTCAGTTACAATAATCCTTCTGAATAAAACAAATCTTGTCTGTTTAAAACTGTCACCTGGCATTACATTTGTCCAGGTTCATATTCACTGTACTGTGCACTGGGTTACATTTTGGTAAATAAAAAGCAGTATATTATTCTCACATTTGCCCCAACTTGATAGCCTTACTGTTACAAGAAACAAAGGCAGTACTAAAGTTGGAGATTAATTCAAAATAAAACGTTGTTGTAGGATACGATTGACAAACAACATTGATTTGAAGAGTTACTGGTTGAAATGCAGCAATAAAGCTACCCCAAAGAAAAGCACTTACTACAAGAAAAGTAAAGTGAATGCCCCTTTTTGAAGTAGCCTGAAAGTGTTCATTTCTATCAAAAATAAAGCTGGAGATGGACTGTTCTCAATGGAGATAGACAGAGTGAAATATCTGATGAAAAAATCAACTACAGAGTACCCCAACAAAAAGCACTTACTTTTAAAAACAACGAGTTAGTGCTTAAGTTAAAGTAATCATTGTGACTATTACAATCTGTAAGTATTTCAACTCCTGGGACAATAAAGTGTTGTTTTAAAGAAATACAACTAAGACTTACTTAATTCCAGCATGTGCAAATCCTTGGTGAAACAAATCTTCCTTCTTAGTGGCAATGTCTTCTCCTTCTGGATACCTTGCAGGTATGTTCCTACTACAAAAATGCTCCCTTTTTATGTTCGGGTAGAAATCTGGCAAGAACGGGACTATTTGCAGCCAAGCCCCTTTCTTGCACCGTCGTTATATTTGTCTCAATGAAAATGATTTAACCTCCTTCTGCTTTACTAAACAAAAGATAGTGTTGAGTACCCAATCAGCAGTCTCACACATGTAGTTTCTATGTCAATACAAGTGTTAATACTTATTGAACCCATTGTCCATTTATTTGATAGATATGATATAACATTTTGTAAAATAACCCTTGCGCCCGCATTCTGATTGTTAAAACACATTATTGGTAAATTGAAAAAAAATACAGCCAAGATCTACCCCAACAAAAAGCACTTACTAGTGCAATGAACGAGTTAGTGCTTTTGTTAAAGTAATCCTTGTGACTATAAGACATTTCTGGATCAGCCTTATCCTTTCACAGTTAATTTTGTGAACATTTTTCATTCATTTTTCGATTTTCTAATGTTTGGATGAGAAACAGCAGAGAAGAGAAGCTTAGTATCCTCAAATTTTGCCCCAACTTGATAGCACTTACTCTTATTTATAAAAGACAGTACTAAAGTTGAAGTAGAATTCAAAAGGAACTGTTGTAGCTTTGGAAATAAAAACACAACATGTTGAGATACTGGCTGATAAACGCCAATAAAGCTACCCCAAAGAAATCACTTACTATAATAAATGAAAGAGAATGCCTTTTTTGAAGTAGCCTGCATGGTTAAAAAATGATGTTGATATAATTGGTCGTTGGTGAATTCTAAAATATCATTAGCAAAGTAAAGAGTAATTCCTTTTCTGCCCCAAAACCTGTAGAAACGAGGCTTCCAAGTGAGAAGCAACTGAAACGATGCAAATTCAAACAACTTTCTAACACATAAAACCAGTCAGTGTATACGTTACAAAAATCCTTCTGAATAAAACAAATCTTGTCTGTTTAAAACTGTCACCTGGCATTACATTTGTCCAGGTTCATATTCACTGTACTGTGTACTGGGTTACATTTTGGTAAATAAAAAGCAGTATATTATTCTCACATTTGCCCCAACTTGATAGCCTTACTGTTACAAGAAACAAAGGCAGTACTAAAGTTGGAGATTAATTCAAAATAAAACGTTGTTGTAGGATACGATTGACAAACAACATTGATTTGAAGAGTTACTGGTTGAAATGCAGCAATAAAGCTACCCCAAAGAAAAGCACTTACTACAAGAAAAGTAAAGTGAATGCCCCTTTTTGAAGTAGCCTGAAAGTGTTCATTTCTATCAAAAATAAAGCTGGAGATGGACTGTTCTCAATGGAGACAGAGAGAGTGAAATATCTGATGAAAAAATCAACTACAGAGTACCCCAACAAAAAGCACTTACTTTTAAAAACAACAAGTTAGTGCTTAAGTTAAAGTAATCATTGTGACTATTACAATCTGTAAGTATTTCAACTCCTGGGACAATAAAGTGTTGTTTTAAAGAAATACAACTAAGACTTACTTAATTCCAGCATGTGCAAATCCTTGGTGAAACAAATCTTCCTTCTTAGTGGCAATGTCTTCTCCTTCTGGATACCTTGCAGGAATGTTCCTACTACAAAAATGCTCCCTTTTTATGTTCGGGTAGAAATCTGGCAAGAACGGGACTATTTGCAGCCAAGCCCCTTTCTTGCACCGTCGTTATATTTGTCTCAATGAAAATGATTTAACCTCCTTCTGCTTTACTAAACAAAAGATAGTGTTGAGTACCCAATCAGCAGTCTCACACATGTAGTTTCTATGTCAATACAAGTGTTAATACTTATTGAACTCATTGTCCATTTATTTGATAGATATGATATAACATTTTGTAAAATAACCCTTGCGCCTGCATTCTGATTGTTAAAACACATTATTGGTAAATTGAAAAAAATACAGCCAAGATCTACCCCAACAAAAAGCACTTACTAATGCAATGAACGAGTTAGTGCTTTTGTTAAAGTAATCCTTGTGACTATAAGACATTTCTGGATCAGCCTTATCCTTTCACAGTTAATTTTGTGAACATTTTCATTCATTTTTCGATTTTCTAATGTTTGGATGAGAAACAGCAGAGAAGAGAAGCTTAGTATCCTCAAATTTTGCCCCAACTTGATAGCACTTACTCTTATTTATAAAAGACAGTACTAAAGTTGAAGTAGAATTCAAAAGGAACTGTTGTAGCTTTGGATATAAAAACACAACATGTTGAGATACTGGCTGATAAACGCCAATAAAGCTACCCCAAAGAAAAGCACTTACTATAATAAATGAAAGAGAATGCCTTTTTTGAAGTAGCCTGCATGGTTAAAAAATGATGTTGATATAATTGGTCGTTGGTGAATTCTAAAATATCATTAGCAAAGTAAAGAGTAATTCCTTTTCTGCCCCAAAACCTGTAGAAACGAGGCTTCCAAGTGAGAAGCAACTGAAACGATGCAAATTCAAACAACTTTCTAACACATAAAACCAGTCAGTGTATACGTTACAATAATCCTTCTGAATAAAACAAATCTTGTCTGTTTAAAACTGTCACCTGGCATTACATTTGTCCAGGTTCATATTCACTGTACTGTGTACTGGGTTACATTTTGGTAAATAAAAAGCAGTATATTATTCTCACATTTGCCCCAACTTGATAGCCTTACTGTTACAAGAAACAAAGGCAGTACTAAAGTTGGAGATTAATTCAAAATAAAACGTTGTTGTAGGATACGATTGACAAACAACATTGATTTGAAGAGTTACTGGTTGAAATGCAGCAATAAAGCTACCCCAAAGAAAAGCACTTACTACAAGAAAAGTAAAGTGAATGCCCCTTTTTGAAGTAGCCTGAAAGTGTTCATTTCTATCAAAAATAAAGCTGGAGATGGACTGTTCTCAATGGAGATAGACAGAGTGAAATATCTGATGAAAAAATCAACTACAGAGTACCCCAACAAAAAGCGCTTACTTTTAAAAACAACAAGTTAGTGCTTAAGTTAAAGTAATCATTGTGACTATTACAATCTGTAAGTATTTCAACTCCTGGGACAATAAAGTGTTGTTTTAAAGAAATACAACTAAGACTTACTTAATTCCAGCATGTGCAAATCCTTGGTGAAACAAATCTTCCTTCTTAGTGGCAATGTCTTCTCCTTCTGGATACCTTGCAGGAATGTTCCTACTACAAAAATGCTCCCTTTTTATGTTCGGGTAGAAATCTGGCAAGAACGGGACTATTTGCAGCCAAGCCCCTTTCTTGCACCGTCGTTATATTTGTCTCAATGAAAATGATTTAACCTCCTTCTGCTTTACTAAACAAAAGATAGTGTTGAGTACCCAATCAGCAGTCTCACACATGTAGTTTCTATGTCAATACAAGTGTTAATACTTATTGAACCCATTGTCCATTTATTTGATAGATATGACATAACATTTTGTAAAATAACCCTTGCGCCCGCATTCTGATTGTTAAAACACATTATTGGTAAATTGAAAAAAAATACAGCCAAGATCTACCCCAACAAAAAGCACTTACTAGTGCAATGAACGAGTTAGTGCTTTTGTTAAAGTAATCCTTGTGACTATAAGACATTTCTGGATCAGCCTTATCCTTTCACAGTTAATTTTGTGAACATTTTCATTCATTTTTCGATTTTCTAATGTTTGGATGAGAAACAGCAGAGAAGAGAAGCTTAGTATCCTCAAATTTTGCCCCAACTTGATAGCACTTACTCTTATTTATAAAAGACAGTACTAAAGTTGAAGTAGAATTCAAAAGGAACTGTTGTAGCTTTGGATATAAAAACACAACATGTTGAGATACTGGCTGATAAACGCCAATAAAGCTACCCCAAAGAAAAGCACTTACTATAATAAATGAAAGAGAATGCCTTTTTTGAAGTAGCCTGCATGGTTAAAAAATGATGTTGATATAATTGGTCGTTGGTGAATTCTAAAATATCATTAGCAAAGTAAAGAGTAATTCCTTTTCTGCCCCAAAACCTGTAGAAACGAGGCTTCCAAGTGAGAAGCAACTGAAACGATGCAAATTCAAACAACTTTCTAACACATAAAACCAGTCAGTGTATACGTTACAATAATCCTTCTGAATAAAACAAATCTTGTCTGTTTAAAACTGTCACCTGGCATTACATTT
>NW_026708816.1:0-34136 GCF_902713425.1 Acipenser ruthenus
CGACTGCCAGGAAGCAGAGCACCCCTTTCTGCCTCCTTCTCCTCAGCAGCCTCGAGCAGACTGCCTGCTCTCCTTTTAAACCCCACACCTGGGTCTAATTCCCCAATAACGCCCAGGTGCGGATGATCATTAATAAAACAATTAAACAATTAAATTTAAACAATAAACCAAAAAGTGCATTCTCACATGTTTCTTTTGCAGGGAGGTTTTAACCCCCTCCCTGCTGTCTCTCACAACCCGCTATCTTACAATATATATATATATATTGTGATAATGGTGCGTAGGCCCTTTAAGAAATGGCTGGCTGGCTTCAAAGAGAGTGAATATAAACTCTACATATTAGAAAGTACACCGAGCCCGTCTCTGGTCCTGGTGGGGCTGGCGCCTGGGATACAGTTTAGAGATGGGACACGTTTGATTTGTATATACGTTTGCTTGGGTTTGTGTACTGTTTGGAACTGGACAAACAAAATTCACAGACAACGGGATAAAGTTTATCGATCTTTGTTTATTGTTTAAACACACACCAGTTTTATTACTGTTGATACCATTGTTCCACGATAGCAGGAGCTATCGTATTGTTTCAATGCACCCCAGTTACTTACCTGGAATACAGTTCACCATGATAGCAGGAGCTTTCGTATGATTTCAACGTACCCCAGTTACTTACCTGGAATACAGTTTACCTTGATAGCAGGAGCTATCGTACTGTTTTAACGCACTCCAGTTTTCTTACCTGGGATACAGTTTCACCACGATAGCAGGAGCTATTGTATTGTTTCCACGCTACCAGTCACCTTGCCTGTGTTACTGTCTGTTCTACAATAGTAGCCGTACTAGTACTGTTTCCGTGTTCCAGCAGAGGGAGCCAGTTCCAGTACACTTACCTGTGTGTTCGCCGTGCTCCAGCAGAGGGAGCCAGTTCCAGTATACTTACCTGTGGGCATACCGTGCACCAGCAGAGGCAGCCGTTGCCCACGATCTCACTTACCTGTACCAGGTACTCCATTAGGAGGAGCACCGCTTCACCAAGGGATAGCAGACAGGAAACCATACTAAGACTGTTCCAGCACGACAAAGTATCTTCCTGGGGTAGGTCTAGACAGGGAAACAAAGTGAGACAGTTAGAGGCCCGTACAGGGCATGTTCATTGGGTGGTGGGAAACAAAGTTTGTTTTGTATTTTAATAGTTGTAATTACACAACTCCGTCCAGTTTCTGCCAGAAATATGGCGCCCTTGGGAGGGCATCTTTCACAATATATATATATATATATATATATATATATATATATATATATATATATATATATATATATATTAGCTCAAAGAGCCAGCTGCCCAACGTTTCCGGTCAAAAGTTTTAGAACACCCCCATTTTTCCAGTTTTTATTGAAATTTAAGCAGTTCAAGTCCAGTGAATAACCTGAAATGGTACAAAGGTAAGCGGTAAACTGCCAGAGGTTAAAAAACAAAGTTTAGGTTACCAAAAACTGAAAAATAATGTACATTTCAGAGTTATACAAAAAGGCCTTTTTCAGGGAACAAGTAATGGGTTAACAACTTACAGCTGTTCTGCAGCAATGGAAGTAAATTAAGCCTTGAAAGTTGATGCTAACAATTCCTACAGGTGTCCCAACTTTTGTTGATTACTTACAAACCCTCTGTCTGTATAAAAGCAGTGTTGGAACAGACTGTGTTACTACACCCTCTTAAGCATTATTTGGACAGTATTGTACTGCAGGAAGTAGTATATTGCTCTCATAATGGCAAGAAAAAGGCAATTAACAAAGGAAGACAGACAGACCATTATAACCCTTAAAAGTGTAGGTCTTTCCTTTAGAGAAACTGCAAAGAAAGCCAAGGTGTCAGTGAGTGCAGTTTCCTACACCATCAAAAGGCACTTGGAAACTGGAGGAAACTCTGACAGGAAGAGGTCTGACAGACCCAAAGCCACAACAGAATCAGAAGACAAGTTTCTGAGAGTCAACAGCTTGCGTGATAGGCGGCTCACAGGACAACAGCTTCAAGCACAGCTTAACACTGGTCGAAGTAAGCAAGTCTCAGTTTCAACTGTGAAGAGAAGACTTCGAGCTGCAGGTTTGACAGGTCGAGTGGCAGTAAGAAAGCCATTGCTAAAATGGCAAAATAAGAAAAAGAGGCTTGCCTGGGCCATGAAGCACCGCCAGTGGACTACTGAAGACTGGAAGAAGGTCTTATGGACCGATGAATCAAAATTTGAAATCTTCGGTTCATCACGCAGGGTTTTTGTACGCCGCCGAGTAGGCGAAAGGATGGTTCCTCGGTGTGTGACACCAACTGTCAAACATGGAGGAGGAAACGTGATGGTCTGGGGCTGTTTTGCTGGATCCAGAGTCGGCGACTTGCACAGAGTGAGTGGCACCCTGAACCAAAACTGTTACCACAGCATTTTGCAGCGCCATGTAATACCCTCTGGTATACGCCTAGTTGGTCAGGGGTTCATCCTACAGCAAGATAATGACCCAAAACATACCTCCAGGCTATGTCAAAACTACCTTAGAAGAAAAGAACAAGACGGTAGGCTTCAAATCATGGAATGGCCAGCACAGTCTCCAGACTTAAACCCCATCGAGCTGGTTTGGGATGAACAGGACAGAAGTGTGAAAGCAAAGCAATCTACAAGTACAACACATTTGTGGGAACTTCTGCAACAGTGTTGGGAAGACCTTTCTGAACAATATTTGATTTCCATTGTAGAAAGAATGCCACGAGTGTGTTCGGCTGTTATATCTGCAAAAGGTGGCTACTTTGATGAGTCAAAAATTTAGATTAAATTTTGTTAAACAAAACGATTCCATGATTTATTTTTTTATCTCCAATTGTTTATTTGTTCTATGCTTTAATTTCAGAGTACATTGAGACATTAAACTGCGTAAATGTCAATAAAAACTGGAAAAATGGAGGTGTTCTAAAACTTTTGACCGGCAGTGTGTGTATATATATATATATATATATATATATATATATATATATATATATATATATATATATATATATATATAGTATGGGACTTTTAAGATATTTAAGACAATACTCCACATAAAAATAACCAGAGTTTACGAGAACAGCGATTTCCATGTCATGTCAGCTCTGCCCCCCCACCTGGTCGATATAAATGTTGAAAGATCACATGGGCTAAACGTGAACAGCAAACCTTATAGTTCAAAGACGAGCATCTTACCAGTCATTGAAAGAGCAAGCTCTGCAGTCGAGAGATAAGTACGTGTCCTATTCTGATGTTACTATTATTAACTAATCAGCCGCTAGGAGGAGATTCATTACAAACTCAAAGCCAGGTCAAGGCGCGTTTAGAGAAATAAATAGATTGCTAACATAGAAATACTAAAAGGAAGTTTAAAAAAAAAATTAAATGGCAAGGTTTTTGACTAAATATCTCTCAGACTAGTTGAAACTTCTAGTCTAAATGTTTGTCATTGAATTTAGTTTGTTTTAGATGGAGAACACATATCTGTCTACCACTTTGCTCAGGGTTAGCATTTCGTGACAATGTTTTTGTTAGGCAAGCTCAAGATTGTAGCATAGAGGTGCATTCATTCATCTGTGAGTGAGTCTCAAGTCACACCTACATTCTCAGCAATGCTTGTTTTAGAGGTTTCCTTCTAAAACAACATGCCTTTCTGAGTATAATATCCCTATACATTAAAACACAAGTTTCAACTGTATCTCTTATGTTGTTGAGTGCTTCTTTTAAGTCTGTGGTCTCTTTCTTATTCATTCTAATAGATACCTGTAACCAATGGGGTTTCTCTTTTCTAGCAACCAAGAATATGCAACATAGAAAATGGTGTATAATTAACCGCCAAAATGCTGCATCTGTGTCATGACCAAATGAAGTTGATTCAATTACTGAACTAACCTCTGGTATCCCCAAGGCTAAACTGGGTGACTGATATAGTCAGGGGAGTGCAGGTTTGTGTCGTGGCTTTGCAATGTTACAGATCTTTGCTGGATTCTGTCACTCCCATGGGCAGAAAATGGTAAGAAAAAAGTAATGTCACAGAGGAGATTACAAGTAAAAAAATATTTTCAGTTTGGCCATGACATGTGTCCATTGATGAAGTTAGAGGAGAGTTTAGTGAATTAGAAAAAAAAAAGAGGAAGGAACTTGGCAACCCAGCTGCCACCACCTGTGTGTGTTTCAATAACAGTGAGAAAGAGACCTCCAGACAGACTTCAATTAGACTCGGTTTTTCTGTAAGTTTTAAAATCTCTGATCGCAGATCTGGAGTGCCACTTTGTAATTATATAAATTCTAGAGTTATTTACAAAATAAAGGTTTTTTTCCGCTCCACTCTTATTCTATTGTAACGTCCCTAATACCCTCATATAATATTGTAGCGTGGAAAAGAAGGCAGACTCACAGAGGGTTTTCAGGTTCTCGAATGCAGCGGTTTATTAAGCCTGGACTCTACACTTAACAGGTGGAAGCGTGCTGCTTTACCAGGCAGTGGTACAGCTAAAGCTGAACAGCGTAGTGCTACTCAGACTGTGATAAAATAATAAAAGAAAAGAAAAGAAAGTCCAACTAAATGCAGCCTCCGGTTTCTTTCTTAGCAACCTCTGTTTCTCCAATTCTCTCTCTGTTCTTCAGCTCTCTTTCGCCTCAAACCACAATGTTCGTCTCAGCAGCCCGCTGCTTATCCCCCCGTCCAGGCCATATTTGTGTCACCCCCAACTCACATATTCCTCATATTGATAAAATAAGCAAATTTGTCACAGAATAACATATTTCAATTTGCATGTAATCATATGCAACACTACTCCTATATGCACATACTCCTATCCCATATACGATTTTAATTGTATGCTTTTTATTACAGTTTGTTCGGTCTAGAACACACTTGCCACAGTGGTTTCTTACCCTAATGTAATTTCCCTGTGAACAAATGAAATTAAAATGTTAAAAAAAAGCATGTATGTAATTATATCCAATATAATTCATGTGGGAAGTGACAAGTAAGGTTTATTGAAAAAGACCTAAAACGTCACAACAACAAAGTGCAGTTTGCACTATTTATGTTAAAGTACTAACTAGCAACTAGTTAAAAACAGCCAAACTGTATTCAAAACTAACAGTAAAAAGTCAAGTTATTATGGATTTCCTTTTACAAAAATGCTCTGAAGCAACAGCTTTGTAAATTGGGACCCAGAAGCTGTAGTTTCCTTGTAGTTGATCAACCAGCGACATCATGAGTTCTGTGAGTCTGACAGCTTTCATCACACAAGGTCAAAGATTACATCTACTACAACACTCTCCCTTAAAGCAAGAATGTCAGTTATTTGTAATTAAATTCTCCACTTAACACCTATATCATTGCATTTCACCAAAATGTATATAATGTTACGATGACCTTGCAGACATCATATACACGGTGTCCCATAAATTACAACATCCAGTGGTAGCATTGTTAATATTTGGTGTCTCTCGATTTCTTTCAGGCGTGAAATGTAAGCTGGAAGAAAAAACTGAATTAATTCAGTTCATTTTATATGCTGGAGAATTCAGATAATTGTAGGTCTTCAGAGGGTTACAAAACCACAGCTCCAGCATGTTAACACTTATTGGGATTGTCAAAGAGCTTCAGGATCTGATGGCCGCAAATTTATATGAATTTCCTAGACCTGAAGAAAATGAAGAAAAAAAGCATAATTAATTAAAGTGTAACAAGAATCGGAGCTAATGCTTCATAACAATCTGCAGCCATTAAAGTGTAACCAAGATCCACGCCCAGTAGCTGCATGCAAAACCCAGGGCACCAATAGGACGCCCATTCTTAACCTTGGCTCAGATACAGTGACTACCTTCTGCAGCTGACTGGAATGTTCTGAGAGTCCCTATTGACAAACTCATGAATTACAGTCAAATCCTTTTAATATCGCTTTAAAAGGACTAAGCAAAAACAGTGACAATAAGCTGACTATCAGTATTTCACCAATACCCTGACAATATAAGTATTAAAACACACATGTTTTGATAAAAAAAAAAATGCCTGTGGAATATAACACTATCTATTGCATTCATTACACTAGCTTAAACTTGTATTTCCCAACATGCTAGTGGGTTGGAAATCGGTTAACATGACGGCTCAAAGTGGGTGATATTATCCAGACTCTCATCATATTGTGGCCAGGACATTTCAATGTGGTGACAAGCAGTAACATTAACAGGAGTGATATTGACTGTATTTAAAGAAGTGAGTTTTTATGTATAAAATACAGTTAAAGCCAATAACAGTCTGAAACAGTGTAATGTATATCAAACTGTATTTTATTCATAATACAGACTTAAAATAATGCTTTGTTTAGAAATACTAAAAGAAACTGAAAAGAGCAAACATTTCAACTAGAAACATGTAGTAATACAGCAATAAATCTGAGAAGTTTTCTTATCAGTAGATTTATTGTTTGTCCAAAGCTCAGTTATTAATGGCAGGGGAGAGAAAGAGCTGCAGGTCATTGTGAAGAGTTCATGTTTAAAGTACTACCAGTCTGGAAGCTGCATCGTGTGGTTTCTTTGAATTGTGTGGGAAAGGCAAAGGTATACAATGCTCTGCTGCTATAGGCTTTATAAATAGCTTTAGCAGAAATAATGCAATAGTTATGAGGGCTTAGGAGCGCAAGGACATTTCATTAAAATTTCAGAAAGCATTCTCACCCAACACTGTCTCTTCAGCTATAAATACAACCAAAGTGGCCTGACAGCAATAATTACCTGTGCAATAACAGCAACAATCTCAGCGCTGGAAGCTACACATAATTCATCTAATAAATATCAGGGGATCAGGGTGCATATGGTGGTGTATTTAGCATTTGATTTTACCAGTACTTAAACAAATTGAATCACCACCTTGTTTTCTTGTTATATACCTTTTGTACCCAAATTAAAAATAAATATACACTACACCCTTGGAACTCATCCTAGCAACTGATGAGGTAATAATACTGACATTAGCATAAGACATGTACAATACTTACCTCTGCTCTTTTGTTGAATGGTAAGACGTTTGTCTTTGAACCACAAGCTTAGAGGTTTGTGTCCAGCACTTCCCTCTCTATTCAGTTCAATAGGTTGTGATGTCTCTGTGACAGAGAAAGAATGAATCTTGGTTATAAATCTCCCTCCTGACCTGTGAGGTTGCTGTGTAAAGGGAACAGAGTGCCCTGGACTGGATGGTCAGACAATTCATTCCAAGGGTTAGGTAGAAGTCGGCCATCTAGAAAGAAAGCGATGTGGCAACCGCGGAGTGGAGGAGAAACGGTTGCACTCGCTAACCAAGGGGGCGTGACTGACGGTACAAAAGGGGACGTGGCTAGGTGATCTGTTCCTTTTTGTTATATATATATTTCCTTTTTGTTAAATATATATTTACTATATATTTGATGTCAATTTTTATTTATTTATTTTTTTATTTTTTTATTGAGAACAGGTCAAGCTGCATCCGAAGTTGGCCCTGGAGGTCTGTGAAGCCTGAGGGAGGAGGAACTATGTTTGTTTGTTTTTGTTTCTTGTTTTACTTCGGTCCTTCCTGACATGACTGAAGGAGTAAGGCCTAACCGTGAGTCTGCCGTCAGCCTGACTGAAACGACACTCGAAGAAAACCAACTGCACTATTTGTTTTAAATATATTTAATCCCTCACAGCAATCCCCTCACTGTTTCCTTTAATGTTTGTTTGTTTTGTAAATAAACCTCCTTTGTTTTCGCTTGCAACACTGCCTGGACTCTTTTTGTTATTTACACGCCCCATCATACCACAAATGCCTAGAAAACTCAAAAAACCCCAGAAGAAAGTACCTGTGACCATAAATATTGTGTTGTGGAAGACAGCAAAGCAAAGAGGGTACAACTTAAGTCTGTAAGTACTGTCAAGTTACTATAAATACTGTGACAGAAAAAAACACCCAAGCATTTTGGAAAGTAACCGAAAACAATCATTTCATACAGTATATAAAAAGTGAAAGCCCAGAAAATAGCTAGAATAAGCACTGAAAAATGAAATTAATACAAAGTGAGAAACAGAAGCCCTAATTATAACTTATTTATTTCACTGGTCATTGGTAATTTACTGGCATTATAAAACAAGTATATCGTTGACATAGTACCACGGTGTTCGATCCTTCAATCAGAATGTCAATGGCAAAGCATTCTAAATGTTTAAATCACAACAGGTTTGGTGGCAGAGTGTATTTTCTCTTGCACTCTGTATGACAGACACAGCAAACTTTGATTAGAAAACATGAAGTTCATTTTAAGTAACCACTTTTTTTCTTCTCATATTCAGGGGATTGAATAGAGATTTGAGCTCAAGGATATGTAAAGCCTATAACAGTATTCCCCTCTAGTGCCAAAGACCCACCCATGCAAGAAAAGAAATAAAACATACCCAAAGGGTATAAGGTACAGCTCTTACACTTTCTTGCCCTGGCTAACCATTACCGGTTTCTCCAGTTTTTAATCTGCTGCTATCAGCAGTGTGTATCCTCGTGGCACATATCTGTAGACACCCTTTGTAACTGCCCTTTACAAGAAGGCTATAAAGTTACACAGTATAAGCCATGGGTGACTGAGAACTCAATATACCTGCCTTTTGTTTTTCAAAGCCAGTTAATTATCTCTCTACTGTAGGGTTAATGCAAACTCTTTTGATAAAGTATGTTGAACACAATTTAAACACCTTTCAAATCTGGTGGGTAAAATTGGTACAGTACTGGCTGCCCGTCATGCTACAGAAAATCTATTTTCGGTCCAGTTTGTGTGCTTACAGTAGTATCAACTGGAAAGTCATTGATGGGGAAATGGGCTATGTTTTAAATTTGAATGGTGCCTTTATAAACAATCTATGTGGTACAGAGGGTACAAATAGGAGCTAGACAAAAGCTTGGACTCAAAAACAATCAAAATGTGAAGTCCCATCAATCCAAGTGTGTCAGCCTCAACATTTGAGACACCAGATAAAACTGCTCCAGGCGCCTCTCTGACACCCCTGCTCCAATGCATTGTCACTTACCGAAGACATAATACATGTCTATGTAAAAGCAGTAAACATCATGGTAAACCTGCATTGGATTCTTATATCAAATGTTGTACCAATGAAAGTAAAAGTAATATCTTCATTCTCTACTCTTTTGAGATACTTTTTCTGACACTGATGAAGGTTGACACATTAGACCTATCGTTATTTCCATAACACTGTGAATTAGTGAATGGCCCTTTTACAGGATAGTTGCATACTATAGCATTAAAAACATGTTTTAAACTGGGTTTAGTGCTCCCATATTAGTATACGTTGTATATATTCACAAAGCCTCTATGAAGCATGTTTTTATTTCAGACCTGAAGCTCTTTAATGTTGCCCCAAGTAATTTCTTGAGATGATCTGGTTTCTTCCTCAGTTTGATTTTGAATATTTCTCTATGTTGGCTCACATATCTATAAACAAACCAAGCTACACATCAATGTGCAACCAGATATGGATATTTAACAAATAAAATAAATATATATAGAAGGGCACTTCAATCAATATGAAGTTTAAATCCTAATCTGGAACTGTGGAGATGCAAAGGAACATCTCCATCCACCTTTAAAATAGACCCCCAGATATAAACACATCATCCTACTCGGTGCTTGTTTAATTACAGAAATCTCATCTTACCCTTGCATGTTTCACGAAGTGTAGTAGTTTTTACTGTCTCCATAATATGTACATCAGGAATGTGACTCTTGCTTTAGGGAACGAAAATTTCTAAATTTCTAAATTACTAAAAAAGACTTACAGATGCTGATCCTTGTAGAGGTTTTACTGAGGTTGAAATGTAAGTTTACATGCTTGTTTGATGTTACATGGGCAGCTTGCCCACGGTGCACAATGATTCACTGTGCTGGAAGTTCAAGGCCCTTTATTTTCATTGTATTGTATTTTATATAGAATCTATCAATGCTTATTATAAAAAATGAAAGCAGGTGAAAGTAATTCATTTTCCAGGTAAATATTAGGGTTAATACTCGAGGACGGTCAGAATAGCCGCTCACCTGCTTTTATTCTCTTTTTATTCTCTGTAAATCTGTATGTAAAAGTTAAGTACATACATTTGGTATGTTAAACAGACTGCCCTATATTACAGTAAAACAATTAATGTAAATGATCTACCGGATGTAAACTCATGGATTTTCTTGGTGTAAAACAATATTTTCACATGCTTGAGTAGGCCAAAGTTGTGGTGCAAATTGGTTAAATACCACCCTATAGCTTTTGTAAAACCCAGCATTTTTTTTTTTTAATCTGTAAAAATTGATAATAAAGAGTTTAGTGTATGTTACATCAGTGTCTGATTTAGCAAACTAAGTGCAGTGGACAGTGGAGACCCAGTCTACACAAATCAGCAGTTACAGAGAAGTAGTCCTCAATGGGGTGAACAGTTGTAAAGATGTTCTAATGTATAATCACATCCCTCAGTAAAGCACAAGACCACTTCAGTGGAACCACTGATACCATCTTAAACACCTCCCTTCCCTTAAGGTGTGCTGACCTTTAAGGTCAAGTGTTGCTATTATCAGTGTCATGTTTAGACCCTCAAATGAGGTTCTAGAACTAACTGTGAAGTTATAGAATTCTCTAGCAGCATTGTCTCACAAATATTCACTGTCGTCCAACAGGCATTGGGACAGATAAAAGATAGAGTGACTGTGGGTGGGGTATTTATTACTCAAGCGCTTGTGTCTGTCGATAAATGCTCTACCCACTAGTGTGCTGAGATGAGAGTGTTAACAAAGTAAAGATTGTCAATCAAACAGTGGATGCTTCATCGAGAGGGCACTACCACTCTAAGAAAGTCATTTTAAAAAAGTAAAACCTGGGTTTGTCTTCGTGTTCTGTGATTTATCAGTTATATATTCTATGAAAAATGTAAATAGCCCCGACAGTTTAATATAACAAATAGCATTCAGATTGCAAGAACTTTATTATATAAAAAATGCTTTTTAAATGCTTTTATGTTATTGTGGCAAAGTGGATGGTAAGGGGAACAGGTGTAGCGGTGATGCGATGCAGGAGTGACAGACAGACAACGATAATTTGGTGAACAAGTGTTTATTGTGCTGTTTCCAGGTCTGGCGACCGTCAAATAATAAATCCCCGGCAGTACACAACAATGTGTAAAGCACGGGGAGCGTGAATAATCCCACACAGTCCTGAACAGAAAAACAAATGCACGGTCACCAGTCCTGGGTGAACTCAGTCGTGCAGGTGCTCTGTGCAGTGGTGCTCCGGATAGTGCTTTTGTGGCGACAGCTCCGGAGGTGTGCTTTAACTGTCTAGTAGTGCGACAAAAGACAGACAATTATAGACAGACAGAAATAACACACAACACGTAACACTTATTCCTTTTTTATATTTCTGAGAGCTCCTCTCTCAGTCCTTCTCTCCTCCTGTTTAACCCAAACGAAGGAAAAGAACAGCGTTACCCTGGCCCCTATATGTAATCCCGCATGATATCTAGGTAAACGGTTGCAGCTGCCTTATTACTTGCAGCTGCCCCTTGTTTACCTGTCAGATCAATACGGTCTTACAACAGAGTCTCGCTTCCTTCCAGGCTGACCCACTTTCCGGTCCCGGAAACGAACTGTCAGGCCAGCCCTTCCAGATACTTCTCCTCCCGTTCTTTAGCGCCCTCACAGGTCGGGAGGAAGATTTATCACCAGAACTCATTGTATTTCTGTCACAGTTATGCAGACTGTCGAGTCAGTTGAATGGCTAGTACAGTGAGCAGTCCATAGCTTGTTGTGGTTGAAACATGAAAGATCATATTCTGAGTCTATAGTAGTGTAGCTTTTAGACCAGCAGTAGTGAATCAGGTGCAAACCTATACGGGTGTGCTACAACAAGAGCTGACTTAACAGTGGACACTGGAATGCTCAAACACTTTATGTGATAGAAAAGAAGGTATACAAACATTATCACTGAGTCAACATCAGAACCTTTTGCCCATCTGTGCTACCATTTAAAACGACTAGATGGGACTCATTAGTTCTTCATGTTTTTTCTGCACTGAATGCAGCAGAAATCACCATTGCCAGAGATGCTGACAATAAATAACAGCTATTTATAGTTGAGCAGCTCTAAAGAGCAATTATTTCTTTGCAGTCTGCTTCATAGACCTGTCAGAATGAATAATTCTGGGGCTGTTAAGGCACCATTATGGGTCTGTACACCTGGAGGCATGAAAACCCACCCAAGGGAAAGGGTCAATAACTGGGAGTTAGGGGTGTTCGAAAGCAGGGCAGACAGACACGAGGGGCAACAGTTGAGTTATTTCAAGAGATCATTCTCAGCCAAGCAGTGAGACTTATACAGCTCTTGACTCACGACAGAAAGAGAATAATGACATGGAGTGTATTTTAACACAGTACAGTTTCAAGAAGGATATCTTTATATATTTACGAATACCCATCAGATCCCTAACATGGAATTACAGTGTGAAACACTTCCTGCCTTTAGATATAAATCCAGTGATTCAAATAAGGAACATGCAGGTGAACCAGAATTAAAAAATATGGACTTCATGACATAGATCTGGAGTGCAAATTCAGTATAGAAAAGTGGAAGACAGAGCTGAGTTTGGAACTTTAAACAAATCTCCATCAGAAAAAAGGGTAACTAGTTATTTTTTTATTATAAATTTTAATCACATGCTCACTCTTATCGCATCCCTTCTGAAAAGCTACTGCTCAACAAATATTTTTCGACACTGGTGCAAAATAATAGAAACACCATAGCACTGGAGCTGTTTATCGGAAGTATAAATAGTGCTTACTTGACCTAAATGGTGCTACCTTTGGTTTGATTTAAGTACAATAATGGAAAACCTTTTTTAATAACCTTAATTTAAACAAATAAAAGCACACAGGCTAATCTACTGTTTGACAATCTCTATGACGATCTCTATGTTTAACATGTTTATATGATCACAGTATTATTATATTGATCTCAACAGGTTTAACCTAATCATGCTAGGCAAGTGAACAGGCTGCTTCAATACAGCTTATTTTCTACCTGTAGAAACGGATCACTCTTCAGTTACACCTCTTTGCCAAGCAAGACCTGTGTGCAGAAATGTGCCGTAAGGAGCATTGGAACTCACCACTCATACACAATAACCTGCCACTCACGCAATCACAAGACTTTTTCCAGGCTCTGAGGCAACACTCGCCTCCAAGATCTGCTCTCAGCCGACGAGTCTGGATCTGTGTAAGTGTGTATTTACTCTGACAGCAAGTGGATACATGACAGAACCTGCCTGGGAAATGTGAAAGCTGCCTCAGAGCTGGCGAATCCGGGAATCTATTAATTCATCATTGATGACGGTTTCACAGGGTTGGATGGGTTATGGCTGAAAGCATGCAGGTTTGTATTTCAGCACTGAACTCCTGCCTATGTATACACCGTTTCAGATGACTTAGGAAAAAAAAACACTTTTGTTGTGTTTTTCGGTACAATGCCTGAGTTAGTTACAATACAAAAGACTAATTATTGCTTTTTGTTGAAAAAAAAACTTAAGGGCAAAGTTCTGCCTGTCTTTTGAAACATAGTTATACTTTTTAATACCGGTGGTACTGTGTTTTAATCAATGAGTTTCTAAAAGTTGGAAAATACTGGAGTGGGTTTATGTTTACACATAATTAGGGCTGTTAAAAGATTTGAAAATAATATATTAGTCATAAAATGTATTTCAGTTTTAAATCACACATTTATTGGTAAGTTTTATGTCCCCAAAACATCCTTACAACATTAAAAAAAACGAACATAAAACTTGCCTTTTGTTTTCAATTTCTAGTTTAATTTTTGTTGGCTATCATCTTTACATTTTTTAAAAAAACAATCTTATTTTTGTCGTCCATAAGTGTTAATTATAGAAGTTAACTTTGATTAATTGACAACCCTACTTATGTGTTTAGGTTGTAGTAATTTAGTCAGTTGAGGATAGATGCATCACAGTTTGAAATCTATGAAATAGACCACAGAAAAGGCCAGATTCATTACGAACCAGACTCATTATTGGGGTCCATTATAATGAGGGTTTCTGATTTTCTGTGTTTTACCCTGACTTTTATACTCTTCTTTAAGAATTCAATTGATACCTGTCAAGCCATTTGTGTATCTCAGATATCTCTAAATTACTTAGAGATATCGCTAAATGAACAGGAAGTTATTTAGAGATAATAAGTTTACAAATATCTCAAAATAACTTCCTGTTCATTGAGAGATATCTCAAAATCATTTTAAGATATCTTGAAGTCCATTCAAATCATTTTCACAGGAAGTCATTTTGAGATATCTTGAAATGGCTCCCTGTTCATTTGAAGATATCTTCAAATGATTTAGAGATATCTTTAAATGAACAGGAAGTTATTTAGAGATATCTCTAAATGAACAGGAAGTTATTCTGAGATATCTTAAAATCATTTAGAGATATCTCAAAATAACTTCCTGTTCATTTAGAGATATCTCAATCATTTAGAGATATCTCTAAATAACTTCCTGCTCATTTAATTTAGACATATATCTAAATGGACAGGAAGTCCATTCAAAACACAGAGCATTTTCACAGGAAATCATTTCAAGATATCTTGAAATGGCTTCTTGTTCATTTGAAGATATCTCTAAATGATTTAGAGATATCTCTAAATAACTTCCTGTTCGTTTAGAGATATCTCTAAATCATTTTAAGATATCTCAAAATAACTTCATGTTCATTTAGAGATATCTTTCAGACAGTGAAAGGGTGTTTAGCATCGTTCGCAAGAATTGTACAGTATTTCGGCCCAACTTATCAGATGAGACCCTGGAGGCGCCACTTGTCCAGAAGCTCAACATCCTTGCATGTGACAGTGTGTGCTACAAGATGGTGTTTGGCTGTGATCTGTTTAAAAAATGCGAACAGGCTAACCATCAGAAACTAAGCAAAGTTTAGTACTTGTCAGTAACTGTCCAGTCATTTCATTTTTTTCAATTAACAATTCAGTTTAGAACAGACTGGCTACTTTTCAAAAAGTTAAATTTTAAGCAACTAAGCTTTTTCACCCTCACCTTATCTGTCTCCACTCCAGAATACAAACATAACTAGATCAGAAGGAAATGATCCTGCCCTTTTATTTTATTTGTAAAATATTTTACAATAAGTTGTTAAAGTGAGAGTCTGTCAAATATGTTATGTTTGTATAATGACAGCTTGGTTTGGGGCCTCTGAAAAGTAGGGGAATTCTGAGAATCCTATGTTTATACCAAGATGTTAAAAAGACCTCACAGCTTCTTTTGAACCCAATGCACAGAAAGAGATTGTATAGTGTTTTAGCTGGATAATTTGTCTTCCCCATAATTGTTGTGTTAAAATAAAAAACAAAAAACGAATCCTGTTGATGTATACTGTAGTTTTAAACCCTTTAACAGCATTTTACTTTAGCACAGCTTTAAAAATCTCCCCATTGACTGTATGTTTGTGCAAATGGATTTTGAGGTTTAACTCGCTTTAAAAAATGAATTAATTATTTGATACTACACAGCATTTTGTGTTTTGATAGTTGCAGAGTAGTGAAAATATACATAAAAAACTATGTTAAATCTTTCTTGAGGTATTGTTATTTTTATAGTTATATTTATATAGTTTTGAGGTTGAATATTTCAGTCCAGGTTTCCTAGCACTTACTCTTCATTACTAATATTTAAATCCAGAATAAATAGAATTCCAAATTTAAAAATATGTTGAAGTATTTTTATTTGGGTTGTTAATTTCTAAATGCCATGTGTTTACAATTACCAAAATTATGGATTGAACAGCAAAAATGAGGTCATTGGCTTGCCAGACCCTTAGAATCTTTTAATTTTTAGGGCTAGCAGCCTATGGCCTATTAAAAAAAGATTCTGCTACTATATTTCTGCTATATGCTACTATTTTCTTCTTTCATAAGTTGGCATCTCTGTATAACCCAAGGTGACTGGCTGGTTTGTCAAATATGTAGGGAAGAAGAGTCTGAAACACTTTGTGGGAAGGGTTCTAAGTGTGTGTGAGGAAGGTGAAACATACTTCAGAGTGATGTTCATGAGAAAAAGTTTTCACAGAACCACCTCTAGAAGACATTGATGAAATTGAAATGGAGAGGATTGAAAGGAAACTTCCTATACCTGTGGAAAACAGAAGAGGCGCTGTCAAGTTCCAGGATGGCCTGTTTGATGGACTCAATGTTCAGTAAATACTTAAGAGGAACCAAATATTTGTTTGCAGGCTAACATTTCTCCATTGATGTTTGTTCTCTATAGGTTTTAGAGTAATTGAAGCAATAAAAAGTAGTTCAGGGCTTTAAAGTTCTGCTCGCACAACAAAATTTGGTTTGTATGTTTTTCTGGCCTAAAAGTATTTTTTTTCCACTACACTACACTGTTTGTTTTGTTTTTTTAAAAATCTTCAGTTGTCCAATGTTGAAAACAGTAAGGATAAAAGTGTTTATTTCCTGGTTTTGGAGGTGTGTCCATTTATTCCACAAAGCCCTGGAACACTGGACAATTTTTTAATTAAAAAAATAAGACCTTTATTCACGTGATATGATTACTGTTTATACACTATTATGTAACCTCCAGGTATACCTGTAAATATATCACACACTTAGTTCTAAAAGATTATTTACATTAAAGGGATTACAAACAATGTGTCAGAATTGTCCAAAGTATACTCGGTTTATGTCTACCTTCTTTCCTTTGCAGTCTTCCACAACAAAATTCTTATGGTCACGGGCACATTCTTCTGGGGTTTTTGTGTGTTTAGGCATTTTTTTAACATTTCGCCACAATTTGCAATTCTGTTTTAAATTCTCACTATCTAACTGTAATATAGCTTTAAATCCCGCGAACAAGCCTTTTACTGTAATTGTAATCTCGTTTTAAATCTTGCAAGCAGAGTCTCCAATAGAAATGTAGAAACTGACCGCTCATGGTAGTTCTAGGTATGCATATAACACCAGTAGGTCTAGTGTTAAAACTATATTTGAATTGTGTTGTTGTTTTTGCATATTAAAAGTCTTTTTTAATAGTTTAAAAAAAATATAGGTTTTTGTCTTAGATATCTTTAAGTTAGCTTAAAACTGATTAATAACATCCATTTCGATTTTTTTTCTGTATAAATCAAAAAATACTGATACTGATAGATATAATTTAAAAATGTACAGCCTTGGCTTTGGATGTATGTTACTAAAATACTGTATAGTGCTTTACTGTGCCCAAGCATGTGTGAATGAGTAACATTGGTTGAGGTCCTACCTTGCTGTTGATATACTTTCTAAGCAGAGCACTCTTATTTCTAGGCTGACCTAAGCCAGGCAGCCTTTCTGCTGTTAGTTCTTCAAGAGCATTATTCCTTACAGTCAACTTGGGGTGGTAGTCTGGTGAATTAATTGAAACCTTTAATTAAACAAAACAGATTGCCAACTTCATTATCACCTGCGGTCCAAGCATATTGAGTTTCCTCAGCATTTGTCAGGGAAGTTAAAAGGCAACCTGGTTCTGAAAAGTCCTTACATCTCAGTTTAATGATCCCATTGTTACTCTTTGTGTTGCCTGCATCCTTTCAGCTTCTTTAGACATCGCAGAAAAGGCATTCCATAAAGGCGTGAAACCAAATCCAAATGTGATTATGAAACAGCTGCCTGGATTTAATTGTACAGGTAAATAAAAACGACTGTAAATGTTGCAGCTGACAGGAGGTTTGCTCCTTATGTTACATAAAGCATGGCTACTGCAAATGTTCTGCAGTGGAAATCTATTAACTTGAAAGACTTTATGAAAAAGGTGTGTCGCATGCACTTTGACGTGGAAGTGTGTGAAATTAACTTTATTATCATACTGATGCACAATGTATTATTAGTAGTCTTATTAGTATTATTCGTAGTAGTAGTCGTATATAAGAAACATTTACATCTGTTTAAATACAAGAGTTTACCATCTTATTGTAGTTAATAAACCAACTTCGCCTCAGAGTCAAGTTAACCAGCAAAATCATGTAAAAATTACATCCAGGTTTATTTGAATTATTTAGATTTGGTACAAGTTCAAGAAAATGTTGCAGCAATTGGACTGTATAAAAACGAAAAGTGCAAAATATAACCTGCATTTGATTAATCAATCTATTTCTTTTGGCCTAATTCATTTCCCCTTTTCGTGCCACACCATGTTGGTCAGAAGTTAGAAAAGGTACATTTTGGAATTACATTACACAATCATGCTGAAAGAGAATTGTTTTTGCTTTGTTAATCAATGTAAAAGTGATGACAGATCAAATCCTTATGATTTTATATCATAGTTAATCTAATGAACAGTATCAAATCTATTATACACTAAATATTATTCAGACAATTTAAATATCCTTAGATTCGTAAATTTAAAGGGTGCTTTACACATGGTAAAATAGCCTGTTAACTGTGTGTTGTGTGTAAATAAAGATTTATTATTTTTAATTTAAGTTTAGCAGACATGGGGTGAATGCCATCCCTGTCAAATCAACAAGTGGAATGTGACTGGGTCTTGATTGAATAATTGATAATCAATCAAGCCCCAGCCATATGGTATAAAAGGGAGGCCAAATCCTTTGTTTAGTTTAAGCAGTTTGGGGAACCTTTAGTGAAGGCCACTGCCCAGCCTAAAGGTAAAGAGTGTTTTGTGTATGACATGTTTTAGTTTAAATATTATTTGAAGATCCAGCTATCAAACCCACTCATTTGCACATCTGGATCCTGCAATTTTTGCCCATTCTTCTTGGCAAAACTGCTCAAGGTTTGTCAAGTTGGATGGGGACCGTTGGTGAACAGCAATTTTCAAGTCTTGCCACAGATTCTCAATCGGATTGAGGTCCGGGCTTTGACTGGGCCATTCTAAGACATTCAGGTTCTTGTTTTTAAACCACTCCAGTGTAGCTTTGGCTGTGTGTTTAGGGTCATTGTCCTGCTGGAAGGTGAACCTCCGCCCCAGTCCCAGGTCTCTTGCAGACTGAAACAGGTTTTCCTCTAGAATTTCCCTGTATTTGGCTCCATCTATCTTGCCATCAATCCTGACCAGTTTCCCAGTCCACATGTTTGCTGTGTCTGCCACATGCCTTTTGGCAAAATCCAAACGGGATTTGATATGGCTTTCTTTTCGCCACTCTTCCATAAAGCCCAGCTTTGTGGAGAGTCCGGGTTATAGTTGTCCCATGGATGGTTTTTCCCATCTCAGCTGTGGATCTCTCCAGCTCCTTCAGAGTTACCATTGGCCTCTTGGTTGCTTCTCTGACTAATGCCCTCCTTACCTGGTCACTGAGTTTTGGTGGACGGCCTTCTCTAGGCAGAGTCGCGGTTGTGCCATATTCTTTCCATTTTTTAATAATGGATTTAACGGTGCTCCGGGGGATGTTCAAAGTTTGGGATATTTTTTATAACCCAACCCTGATTGGTGCTTCTCCAGAACTTTATCCCGGACTTGTTTTGATAGCTCCTTGGTCTTCATGATGCTGTTTGTTTAGATATGCTATCTAACAAACTCTGGGGCCTTCCAGAAACAGGTGTATTTAATCTGAGATCATGTGACATTTTAATTACACACAGGTGGACTCCATTCAACTGATTATGTGACTTCTGAAGGCAATTGGTTGCACCAGAGCTTATTTAGGGGTGTCACAGCAAAGGGGGTGAATACTTATGCAATCAAGACTTTTCGGTTTTTTATTTGTAAATAATTTTGAAAAATATTTAGATTTTTTTCCCCACTTCGACATTATGGACTATTTTGTGTAGATCAGTGACAAAAAATCCTAATTAAATCCATTTCAATTCCAGGTTGTAACACTACAAAATGTGGAAAAGTCCTTATGCAAGGCACTGTAACTCCGTTATTTATTTACATACAATGTAATGCATTACCACATTGCATTACCTGTCTGAAAAAAAGGAACCATTACAGTTATAAGTTTCTGAAAAATGTAATCAGATTACAGTAATGTGTTACATGTACAGTAATGCATTACTCCCCAACACCGGAGTCATGTAATACCTATTTGAAAAATATCCTTGTGGAAATATATTCAGATACTTCCTATACAGGTTGACACAAAAACAAAAGCACGGGGGCTCCCGAGTGGCACATCCAGTAAAGGCACTCCTCGTGGAGTGCAGGATGCACCCTATAGTCTGGACGTCGCAAGTTCGAGTCAAGGCTATTCCACTGCCGACCGAGGACAGGAGCGCCCAGGGGCCGGCACTCAACTGGCCGAGCGCCGCCAAGGGGGAGGGAGGTCTAGGTCGGCCAGGGTGTCCTTGGCTCACCACACACCAGCGATCCCTGTGGTCTGGCCGGGCGCCTGCGGGCTTGCCTGTAAGCCGCCCAGGGCTGCATCCTCCGACGCTGTAGCTCTGGGTGGCTGCATGGTGAGTCTGCAGTGTGTAACGAAGCGGTCGGCTGACAGCACACGCTTCGGAGGACAGTATGTGTTCGTCTTCGCCCCTCCCGAGTCAGTGCAGGTGTGGTAGCGGTGGGCTGAGCCTAAAAATAATTGGACATTACTAAATTACTTACCCTCTAACTGTCAGAAGTCTGTCAGATCTGAACTTGCCCAACAAGAGAGATGCAGCTTTTAGATATATAGAGGATACTCCATGTAGGTTCATAGAGTACTGTAGTTATTCCACGAACGCTCATGAAGTATTCTGTTTATATAACAAGTACGATGCATGAAAAATAGCACTCTTTGTTTTACTTTCCTTACAATGACTAGTCAGTCATTGGATTGGAATGAATGCATGATAGAATCCAACATGAGATCAGGGAAAAAAATAAATATTCACTCCCAGCAGGAATTAGAATATGAAAAAGTTATCAGATGCAAGATCTCGACACTTGTTGTGGAACACAGAATACATATCAGGGATTTCATTCACATTAATTAAAAAATAGTCATGTAAAATGGCCCAGTTAACAACAAAATATATCAGTTTTTTAATAGCTAGATTTATGCCATTACAGATTTATTTCTTTTTGAAATGTTCCATTTGCCTTTGTACACATTTACTTTGAAATAAATATTAGCCTACAATAAATCTCAACAATAAAGATTGTACTATTATTAAACATTTTAAAAAAATAAATTAGTATATGTTCTATGCACAGGATAAAAGTTATACACAAGACTAGGTGGAATTTTGACAAATCATTAGCAGTCGATTTCTCTAAAGTATAATTGTCCAAATTTACTATAGGGAGGGGGTCAAACTGTTACTGTGAGGGTCTTTAGACCTCACACCAACCACAAAAGCCCCTGCTAAAGACTTGTCTTCCTCTACTACTTCAAACTGGCAATCAACCAAAACTCATTTTCCATGTGCCATTCATCACCTCAAGCTGCAGCCTCCAGGGCAGCTATTTGCTGACCAAAACCAGAGTCAGAGACCAGCTTAAATAACTGAGAAACGCAAGCCTTAAAACCACAAATATATTTATCCTGCAGAAAGTTTGACAAGAAGCTCTTGTATACTCCCTATTCATGGCCGGGGGAATTAAAAACTCTGCACAAAGGCCTATTAGTCCTGAACATGACCATTAGAATAATAATAGACTTATCCGGAGCTTTCACTTAGCTCTGGAGTTCTGTCACACTGTCTTCTTGGACTGCAGAGCACAAACAAAAATGTTCCTTTAAACCTAAGAGGTCTAATGGGCACAAGAAACAAGAAACACTGAAGTCAACACTTTGGAATCGCACAGTATTTTACAGAATATGAGATAACTGCCCATAGTGATAAAATGTGCCTAATATTTTTAAACAGCTTGTAGAGAGTGTATTATTGATGTCGGAAATATAAAACACCATAACAATATACAAAAGTATATATATATATATATATATATATATATATATAGAGAGAGAGAGAGAGAGAGAGAGAGAGAGAGAGAGAGAGAGAGAGAGAGAGAGAGAGAGAGAAATACAGTAAAATAATAGATGGGCTTCAGTAAGTTACAGGAAAATAATTTCATCAAGAGTTTCTGTGACGTCATAAATTACGTGACCGAAGGTCAAGTAATTTATCAACTGTCACAGAAATCCCAGAATAATACTGCTGGAACTGTGTTTTGTTTAGTACAGAACAGCACTGGCTACAGCAATCTAGGATGTCTATCGAAGTCAGCACAAAAACACGAGCATTCTCAAAGTCACTTGCGAGCCACTGTAAGTGTAACACTCAAAACTTTTGGACGAACCCGGATTGACGTTCAACTGGATGAGCAGAAGTGTAGGGATACAATACACCACAATCAGCAAGTAAGAAAAAATCATGAGAGTCTTAAACACTTGATTGAAGCAAGAACTGGCATTCAGAGGGTGCACGATGAAGGCACCAATTCCTCAAATAGAGGTAATTATGTGGCATTACTTTCTCCGATTTCTGACTACAACAGTGTCACGGGTGGGGTGATCAGGGGTAACTGTAGTAAACCTGCTTGTAGAATTTGTAATGACTACGCCACCTTGGGTTTGGCAAGGACAAGGACCTTGATGACTGAGTAGATAGTAATTTCCCCTGTGCAGGTTCTTTTTATCCCTGGATTCCAATATACACACACTGGATGCTTGGATAGGCAAAAACAATTGTTATTGTTTCTCAACAGGGTCAAAATAGAATACTAAAAACCACACAGCAACAAGTTTAAAAAAAACAAAAGATAGGGAAAGCCACAAAAATTAAAAACCCTACCAGGCAGTCACTTCCTGTTGGTAGTTCTCTAAAAAAAAAAAAAAGGAAAGGTTACTGTCCAAAATGGTGGATAAGCCAAAAAGAAGGAATCAGTCTCTGATAGCTCCGGGGGGTCCCAAGAGACCCCATTCCTCGATGTCCGCTTCCCTCACAGCCCGAACCCGCCGCGGACCTCACCACGCCCACCGCCCGGACCTCCAACTGCCGACCGGACAACACCTTCGATGAACCGGGAAAGGACCAGGGCAAAGGAGGCTGTGTGGTCCAGTGGTTAAAGAAACGGGCATGTAACCAGGAGGTCCCTGGTTCAAATCCCACCTCAGCCACTGACTCATTGCGTGACCTTGAGCAAGTCACTTAACCTCCTTGTGCTCCGTCTTTCGTTGTAAGTGACTCTGCAGCTGATGCATAGTTCACACACCCTAGTCTCTGTAAGTCGCCTTGGATAAAGGCGTCTGCTAAATAAACAAATAATAATAATAAAAGAAAATGGCAGTCAGGAAACATACACTCAGGTAAGTAGAATTACCACCTCTATCCAGGGGTTCTGGTTACTTCCCCTTGACTGACAGTGAGTGGCCCGAAAGAACGGTTGTTTTGTGAAATTGTGTTACACTTACTAAAATAGAAATAATAATCAAAATGCTTTTAAAAAGACTAAATTCCCATTGGGCTTTTTTTTTTTTAATTCTATTGATTTTCCACTTCGCAATTTGGTCAAATCACTTGACACACTAACCGACGCAGCTTTCATTTTTTCCCAATTCTCTCTTTGTTGGTGTGTCACTTTCCACTTCGCAATTTGTTTAAATCGATTTACACAAAGAACGCTGCTGCTGTCTATTTTTCTCCAGTTCGCTCTTTGATTGTTTGTCATTTTCCAATTTGCAATTTGTTTAAATCGCTTCATACAAAGACAGATGCAGATGTTTTTGTCTTCTGCTTCGATCTTTTCTTAGTCTGTATTTTACACTTTGCAATTTGAGCAAAATAATTTACTCAAACACCGAAAAAACATTTCATTTCGATCTTTTCAAATGTTCAAATCGCGAAATGGTTATTTTGTTCGGGCAATGGTAGAAAACTCCAATTGAGTGTAACATATACAGTACATGTGTATGTGTATATATATATATATATATATATATATATATATATATATATATATATATATATATATATATATACTGTATATATATATATATATATAAATTAAAGTAGCTTTCGAATTAGGGAGAGTAAAAGAAGTAGCTATAGAATTATGGATAATCGGGATATACAAATGTCAGCATTACAAGAGCCAATCAAATCGTGTGAAAGTCGCCAAAAGTCTTCGACATTCACAGCGTTTTAAAAGTTAGCAGCTACAGATATGTTTCACTCTGGGGCTCATCAGTTCAGTGTGTGTATATATATATATATATATATATATATATATATATATATATGGTTGTCAATTCAACTAGAATTCACATAGAAAACAAGCAATCACCCTAGGTAAGGATTTTGTTTTTTTCAATGACAGAGGCACCTTGGATCAGCCACTTGTCTTAAGCAGACTCACATGTTCAGTCCCTTCGGTAACACCAGATAATATCATTAAAAATCTCATAACTTTCATCTACCAATCAGGAAGGTCGTTTGCAGGGCAGTACCACACAATAGTTCACAGAAAAACGCCCAGCTTTAAAAAAACAATATAGATGAAATCAAACCCTGAAAAGGTTATATACCTGTAAATCTGAGTTAAACAATGCACAATAGGGGTTGAAATACCCTTCTATGTTTTAATGTAACAGGCAGTACTCTTAGAAAAAAAATATTTGACCATTTTAATTTCTATAGTATTCTCTGAAATCATACTTTCCAGACCCTAGGTACTCTACAACAGGACTGGCCATGCCACATTGATAACCTTGGATTAGAAAATATATCCCTGTTATTTTTTTTTACTTATTACTTATCTACAATAATATATTCTGTCTGCTTCTCTGTTGTGTTTCTTTTTAGATTAATTACCATGAACTAGTATGTATTTCCGGCAGAAAAGGCACCACAGTAGACATCAGTTTTCTTTTTTTTTTAAATACACTTCCATTATAGTTTCTGCACAATAAACAAAGCAGCAACAAAAGCATTTTCATAAAGTAATAGCTGAGGTTTACGTATTGTGGCAGAGTAGGGGAGGAGTCAGGCGAAGCACCTGGCGCCAATTTGTTTTAATGAGACCCTGCATAAAGGCAGGGGGAACCCTGCAGTCAGGGCTGCTGTGTGGGAGGCTGCGTACACCCGTGTGTGCAGATGTGAGGAGACCTGTCTGGTCAGAATCGGTGAAGGTAACCGTGGGTGTGTAAATAGTTGTGGTAACTGTAAAACGGCTTTGCCGTCCGGTGTGGTTAGTTAGGAAAAAAAAATAAGAAGTTCAGTTTAAAAAAAAAAGTTTAGTTTAGCACTCCATGTGGGAGTTAGGTTTGTGTTTTGTTTTGTTTGTATATTTGTTAGTTTGTAAATAAGTGTGCAACTACACGCTGAAAAAGTGTTGGGTTAAGTAATTCGTGCCAAATGAAATTCATAATTCGTGCCAAAGGCTCGTTCACAGTATGCCTTTTAATTTTTAGCTGTACGCGCAGTTGAAAACTGTCAGATTTAACTTAAATAAACTCTTCAAAAAGTGGGGACACAGACAAAGATTTTTGCCTTCCAATTAATAATCTGCATCAAAGTTCGTTCACATATTAAGCTTGTTTCTCCATACTAAAGACAATATTACTCAATACCGCTGTTTTTCACTGTGATCAACCAATGAGCACTGACACAAAGCAAAATGGGTGGAGATTTGTGACGCATGCCAAAATGAAACTGCCCAATTGGTTTAATAGTGATTGGCACCAAATCTGCCAAATGACTTGTCATGATCTTACTCAGGTCAATAGGTCGCCCATTGCTGCTGTGACTGCTTTCCAACAGAACGCTACTGGTCTGTGTAAGAGTGGATGGAATGCATGCACATTGAATGAAAAGCAGTTATAACAAGTTCCGGTAACCAGTACCGGCATCAAAATTATTATTATTTGTTTATTTAGCAGACGCCTTTATCCAAGGCGACTTACAGAGACTAGGGTGTGTGAACTATGCATCAGCTGCAGAGTCACTTACAACAACGTCTCACCCAAAAGTCAGAGCACAAGGAGGTTAAGTGACTTGCTCAAGGTCACACAATGAGTCAGTGGCTGAGGTGAGATTTGAACTGGGAACCTCCTGGTTACAAGCCCTTTTCTTAAACCACTGGACCACACAGTAGTGAGTACCGATGAGTACTGGCAGAATTTTACCCCTGACCCTAAATAACAATATTGATTTAGCAAAATTAGTTAAAATTATTCTGTTACAGACGTTTAATATACTACTAGATAGATAGATAGATAGATAGATAGATAGATAGATAGATAGATAGACAACTGTGCAATACGTTCCGAGTTACTAAGCTCCACAGGCAAATGCAGTCCCATTTAACATACAGTACAAGATCAATTACAAGCTGTTTTCGAACACAAAAAAATGTCCCCCAGACAAAGCCACTACTGACGACTCTCCAAGGCCATTCAGAGTGAAAAGAAAAAAGTTTCTCATTTTTTCAAACTGCATAATGAAGCCGCTAGGTTCTTTAATTACTTTCATCCTTTTTCTTTTTTTCTTTTATTGAAGTGCTTTTTTGTTGTTGTCCCTTTCTGTGGCAGGTTAAACCAAGCTACACCTGGACTCGCACCTGCCTTGTTTAAAGCCTTTCTTTCTTTCCTTTTGCCTGACAATGTCGCTGCCAAGGAAATAGGAAAAGCACCCCCTCCCTGCCTCCAGTTTGGCCGGCCTTAGGCAAAGAGGTCACTTTTGTTTCAATAAATGCTTCCCAAGTACCGCAACACAACTCTCTTTCTTTCTCTTTGCCTTTTGTTGGCGGCTTGTGTGGAGAGGCTTCCTCTGCTCTCTCTGTGTGGGTGCCTTACTGTGATAACCAGGTGGCTCCTGGGAAAGAAAAAAAAAACTAAACAAAACATCTATGTTTGTGACCTGCTACTAGAACCCTCTTTGAAAGATGTATATCAAGCTAAACCAAGGCTCAGGTTTCTGGAGGAACAGTGTATTATTACCAATTGAATATATTCTCTCTGAGTCACTGGCTTGTGTTTTTTTGGTTTTAAAAACACTGTTTAATTGTAGAATCTGCATAATAATGTAAACTACCTCTCAGTGCAGCTAACTGGTTTGCAAAACACTGTTTGTGATGTCATTTGTTACCTACTTTATCTACACACTTGATGTTTGCAATAAATAAAATACATGCTTATGGTGCTTTGGTACAAGTTCAGAAGTTCTTCTGTTTGCTTGTCAGCCATAGAAATACTTCAGTGTCTTTATCTTGGTATGCTCCAGCGCCATCTAGTGAGTACCAACTGTGGGTCATTACTTGTAGTAGGTGTTCACTAGGTGGCTCTCTGTGTTAATCGTTTTTATTAAGCATCAAGAATGAAACAATGATGATTAGTTTAATTAGCAATATGATGAACATCAGTCGCATAACCCTTATAAAAGTTTATCGGGGTATCGGTGCAGTTTCTTATGTTTTCTCCCCATGGTTATGCATTTACCATAATTTACCATGTTTTTAAATATGATTTGGTATACCTTACTGGTCTTTACAATGCTTACCCTGCTTTACTAATCTTTCATTATGATTTATTATACTTTGCTATGCTTTTACTATGCTGAATCGTTTCATTTTAAACTTAGTAAATGTTTGGTCATCGTGACCCAATAGCAAACAATAAAATAATTCCACTTTAACAACACATTATAAATCCAAAATGTGGACTCAGTTTGTTAACCGTGCAGAGACTTGCCTTGTATAAGTGTTTGCTGGCTGCCTCCAGTCCTGTTGAGAGTGTATTTATTGCACACTATGTCAGGTCTGTCATACAAAGAGTGTAAAATAAAATACTCTCAACTTGAATAGAGGTTGCCACCAAACACTAAAAACATATTATAAGTCAGGGATGTCCAATCATGGTCCTGGAGGCCATTCCACTCCAGGGGCCGGTTTTTCAAAACTTATAATATGGATAAAATCTTGATTTTGTAGTCCTGTATTTTGTGATCGTAATATTTGTAATGTGGATAAATGTAATCCAGCAGTGACATTTTCTGTTTTATCCAGATTACAAGTTTTGAAAAAACGGCCCCAGGTTTCAACGATAAAATGAGATCATGAATGACTTCAGGGTCTGGGTGGAGGTTTAATTGGTTCATTTAAACAATTTAGAACAGGGTTGGAACAAAGACCTGGAGTGCAAGAACAAAGACCTGGAGTGCAAGGGCCAACTTTGGCCAACCCTGTTATAAATTAATATATATAATTACAAAACAGGCGGAAAGCTGATAGATGTATTTAATCTGTTGGGGTTTAAACGTTTAGAATGCTTTGTCATTGGCATTCTGAGTGTGAAATCTACATGATTTCCATTACACGAGAGTAGATGTTAAAACTTCATGCTGATTTGAACTCGGCTCTCGCCAAGATAAGCGCCAACTAAGAGGTAGCTTTACAGTAAACTAATGTGATCCATATGTGTCTCCATCCATTTACGTTTCCTTCCATATGATGATGTAGATATCCTTCTGTCTGGTGTTAATGGCTGAAGTGTAATGCTGGCTCCAGGGATCAGCTTATTTTGCCTCCCTGGCGCATCAGCACACACAACGGCTGCGATGCTGGCTCCGGGGATCAACCACAGTGCGGCCTCCCCAGCGCATCAGCATGACAACCGTCTGGACTGATCTAAGTAGGGTACATCTCTGGGGTTTTCAAGTGGGCACCTTCCATCCTCAGTGTTTCGTCGACTAGCCCACGACACCTCAAGAGGGCTCGACGGTGATTCTGGCGTCCCAGCATCACCCCCCTCCATCCCCCACTCAACTCAGCCCAGCTTACTTACCTGTACATCAGCGTTTCTTTCTTTCTATTGTTCTTGAGATCCCCAGCCAGAATCTTTCCGTCTCAACCACAGCCAGTTGCTGCTCCTCTCTGCTGCTTCAGATAAGTTCTTCACTGTGCGACGCAACTCTTGGCCACTGAATCCGACGTCTCTGAGAAACCGGGTTGTAGAGTGTGCCACAAATCCTCGACAACCCACTTCCACTGGGTAAACCCGAACTCTCCATCCTCGCTGTTCCGCTTCAGTGGCTAGTTGAGCATACCGCAGTTTCTTCCTCTCATACGCCTCATCTACAGCATCCTCCCATGGCACTGTTAACTCTACCAGGTGAACAAGGCGTGCTGATCCAGACCACAAGACAATATCTGGTCGAAGGTTAGTGGTGGCAATCTCAGGTGGAAAAATAAGCCGTTGACCAACATCTGCCAGCATTTTCCAGTCTCTAGCAGCTTCCAGTTGTCCTGGGCGAGGATTGGTTTTAACACCTTTTCTTGGTGGTTGCTCTCCTGGGCAGAGGAATGTTGTCTTTTGTGTGTAATGTTTTGATGGAACAGGTGGCAACTTATTGGTCATGTTACGCTTGTCTTCCAATGCTAAGGCCAAACATCGCAGCACCTGGTCATGGCGCCAAGTAAACCGTCCTTGGCTAAGAGCCACCTTACATCCTGTCAAAATGTGCCTTAATGTTGCAGGTGATGAACACAAAGGACATGAGGGATCCTCTCCTACCCAGAGGTTTAGGTTCTGTGGTGATGGGAGAACATCATATGTTGACCTGATGAGGAAACTGATCCTGCTCTGTTCCATTGACCATAGGTCTTGCCAGCCAATCTTGCGTTGTTCCACACTCTCCCATCTCATCCATTCTCCCTGCTTGGCCTGGGAAATGGCCTTTATACACCTCATCCTCTCCTCCTGCTTTTGCACCTCGTTGACTACCAGCTTCCTCCTTTGAGCTGGGGCTTCCTTGTGCCATGTAGGAGGAGCTGAACTGAAACCAAGACCCCCTCTTCCATGCTGAACTTGCCCCATGATATCACCAATTCGAAGGGCAGCCTTTGCATCTTCCACAGCTTTCTTTGCCGCCCACTTTCTTCCAGTTTTCAACACAGGTGCTGCCTCCCTTACGCATTTGTCGCATGACTCTACTAATGTCATTTCCAGTCTGACCTTGGCGCACTTAAACTCCTCAGTTAGAGCAGAGACTGGTAGCTGCAGTATTCCTTTACCATAAAGTCCCACTCTGCTGAGGCAGCGTGGAACTCCCAACCATTTCCTGATGTATGAACTGATTAAAGCTTCCAGCTTCTCTACTGTTGTCAAAGAAACCTTGTACACAGTCAGTGGCCACAGCAACCTCAGCAGTAGACCAAACTGAAAGCACCAGAGTTTTAGTTTACCTGATAGAGCGCAGCTGTCTATGCTCTTCAACCCTTCCACTGCTTGTTGTCTAACTTCTCCCACACGAACTGTGTCCTTTAGATCCCCGTCGTACCATCTCCCAAGACTCTTCACTGGCTTCTCAGACACTGTTGGTATTGCCTCACCATTAATGAAGAATGTTTATCTACTACTTTGCCTTTAATTATAGAGATGCTCCTTGATTTAGTGGGCTTGAATTGCATCCGTGCCCATTCTAGCTGTAGTTGCTGCTAACAGGTTCCAATGAGGATGTGACTTATAATATACATTTCTGTAATATGTTACACACACTTCTGTGTAAATGGGATGCCACTCTCATTACATATTCCAAAGGGATTCAATGGAATTTTCTGTTATATAAAAGCTGCATCCGCCTTGTACTCATTTTTATTTTTTCTTGGAATCCTGAGTTTAGCTGACGTCACTGTGCATAATTTGTATACGGACATTATCTGTCTCACTTCCTGCACCAGAGCAACCGGAGCAAATTCTGTTAGTCTGCACTCCATTCTCCAGCTGTCAGGAGTGTATGCTGATTTCGTTCTGCTGCCAATGGAAACAAATGGGACAGATTTCAAATCGCTTTCAACTAGACCCCAGTTTATGTACCGTATATATACTTTTGGGATCACGGATGAGTTACAGTGAATGAATCGATAACCTGTGGGTTACACAGCATCAGCTGCAGCCTTTCTTTAAAAAAAAGTGGGAGATGGGAGGGTTTGACAAAAGAGGATGTTTTTGTACATAAAAAGTAATAGATTTCTGTCTGCCTGTATTTTCATAGCTTAGCCCTGCAACTCTGATCACTCAATCAATTCCAACAAAAATCAGCTTGTAATAGAAGCTACCTGTCACTTGTCCAAAGTCATCTTTGTCAAGAGAGATTAATGATCTGAGCATTCACTCCTGATCAACCTGTTAGAGGTAACGTGGCCTTTATGGTGGGAAATTAGGGGCTGTGCAATGGAGGCAACCAAGACAGATACAATATTGAAATAAGGGGCTGTGCAATGGAGGCAACCAAGACAATGAAAGTTGCACCTGTCTTGGCATGAAAACGTTTTTTTGCTTTTTTTGGTTTAAGATTTTGCTGCTTACTTATCCTGCCCTAAATAATTCAAACTTAGATTAGAACAACCAAAACTGGCCTCTTGGTTGGTCCAGGGTTTAAACAAGACACTTTAGGTGGCTGTTCTTTTTGCTGTGTGGAATCCACTTCCTAAAGATAGCTGATCTAAAATTTAAAACACTTTTTTAAATGATTGTTGGCATCTAGGCCTGAAGGCCTTCATTATTCATTATTTAATCTGGACCTCTATGCATGGCCATAACGTATTAGAGTCAGTTTACTGCTAGAAAGCCTTTGTTTATTTCCATTAAGGGTCTTTATACACAGAACAGATGGTACCATGAAAAAATCAATTGGATGAGAAACTCAGTAGTGTCTAAATATTTAGCTTTGAGCAAGTGGTTCTTGAAAGAAGAATCTGCATAATTGGTTTGGAACAGAAATTAAAGTGATAATGTAATAAATGAATAAATATAAATAATTCAATTAGCATTCTTTTCACATTTTGGGTTCTGTAATAGTAAACAGATGAAATCCTTGTTTAAAATCAAAATGAATTAAATGTATAATTATATTAGGTGGGGGGAATGTATTTGCCAAGAGTTGTACATTTCCTGGATACCAATAGATTCAAGAAATATGTTACTACAATACATCACCAACACAACATCAATTAACACTTTATCTGTTAATAATGTGTCTTAAACCAGATACCATATTTCCTTATTACATAGGATTATATACTATATAAAATCTGTGAATTACTATTTGTAAAGCTTCACATATCAAATGACACTGTGTTTGCTACATGTAATGATGCAGGTGAAGCTTGCCTGACTACATCCCTTCTAAAGTGTACTTGATTCCACTGTAAAACTATAGCAAAGTGCATGTTCAAACTGTATGTATTGTTATAGTAAAGCACAGACCAATGAAGTATGGTAAATGTAAGTTCAGCATAGAAAAAATTTCTTACAAATCTGTCCTTATTCACAAGCATTTCCCCCTTTTGCTAAGTTTATATCAGTTTTTTTTTTGGTTTTGTTTTGTTTTTTGGTGTCTTATAAGATATTCTTCAATCTAATTGAGAGTTTTAGCATTAAATTACTTCAGTGAAACAGAGTGATTTAGTTTTTCTACTAGAATCTCTCCTGTTCCAAATTACACTACATTGATAAGAAGATGCAGAGCTTGATGAAGGAACACAATTCTTTGATCAATTAAAAAACAAACAAACAAAAAAAAACTTAATTTTCATAAGATCTACTCGTATATCAACAGAATATGGTGCCGTTGTAACTTCACTCATGACGATAGCTGTAAACCCCCTTCAGAACTACCACATGAATGTTATAGATTATCCTATTTATTAAATATTCCTAGCTGTCTCATACTATGTTGCAACACTAAAAGCAGTGCTTAATTTGTAAAGAAAGAGGCCCCGGGGCGCAAGCAATGACAATAATACCGTTCTTAAGAACCGCACATTCAAAACCATAACACGTTTATTTGAAATAGTATTGTACGTACAAGCGTACATATTATAAGCACGTATTCTACATTATATACAAAGTAGTAGTATGTGCAAAAAAATTAAATTAAAGGCAACCGCAGTACCAACAAAATAAAATAAATCAATATGCCTATATACATAGGCACGTAACTCGTAGGGCAGAGGGGCCACGTGCCACCCGCTCTTTCATTATAGTATTCACCCCCTGTGGCAGGCTGGCTCGCAGTGGTGAGGTGTGGTGATGTCACGGACCAGGAAGTAACTGAATCACAACAATGGATGGGCGGGTGAAACTGAACGCAACGGCGTTCAGCTGATTTTATTAATAAACAAAACAAAAATAAACAAAACAACAAAACAGAAACCAAAGGGCATGAGGGCCAAACGAATAAACAGACAAACAAGTAAGTGTCGTGCTGGCTAATCCAGCATGTTTTAGCAATTTTTATATGTCTCCTCCCTATCTCCCCGTACCTCCTCTCTGTACACTCAACCCTGCAGCACAGACAGTTGCAGGTTCTTATACTCTGGCCGAGGGGTTAACTAGCTGTTAATTATCTTATTACCCCTCGGCCACAGTCTGCACGCGTTTGGTAAGGATGCATGACTGTCAGCTAGTTAAATAATCAGTAGCTGATCAGTCATGCATCCTCACGGGGTTTTTAAATTATAAATATAAAAAAAAATAACAAAAGACGCGGCACTTTTATCCGCGCCGCAAACAAAAATACAAATAATAATAAATAGGGGCGGGACACTCCGCCACACCCCCCTTGGACTTTTCCACATTTTATTGTGTTACAACATGGAATCAAAATGTATTTAAATTAGGAGTTTTTGCCACTGATCAACACAAAAAAGTCCATAATGTCAAAGTGAAAAATAAAATCTACAGATTGTTCTAAATTAATTACAAATACAAAACAGAAGATAATTGATTGCATAAGTATTCACCCCCTTGAGTCAATATTTGGTAGCGGCACCTTTGGCAGCAATTAGGGCCATGAGTCTATTTGGATAAGTCTCTACCAGCTTTGCACATCTGGACACTGCAATTTTTGCCCATTCTTCTTTGCAAAATTGCTCAAGCTCCGTCAAGTTGGATGGGGACCTTTGGTGAACAGCAGTTTTCAACTCTTTCCACATATTCTCAATTGGATTGAGGTCCGGGCTTTGACTGGGCCATTCCAGGGCATTGACCTTTTTGTTTTTAAGCAACTCCAGTGTGGCTTTGGCTGTATGTTTGGGGTCATTGTCCTGCTGGAAGATGAATTTTCTCCCAAGTCCCAGGTCTCTTGCAGACTTCACCATGCTTCACGGTAG
>NW_026708817.1:0-34134 GCF_902713425.1 Acipenser ruthenus
AATGCAGGAAAGCAGCGGGCGGGATGGCGAGCTTGTCCTGCTGCTCCAACACAAGCTACCTTAAGAGCCGGTACGATGCGGGCAATGGGTGAAGTTCGTCAGGAGTACTGCATAAAAAAACGAGTGTGTTGTCGTGGCAGTTGGTGATCAAAGAAATAAAACAAAATAAAATCAATAAATAATAATGTCATAGACTTAAAGTCATACCTTTGAAGTCATAATGCATTGCAAGTGTTATTAGGGAATGTTGTGCTGTGTTTTCAAGCGCTTCAATGTGCTGCTCTGCAAGGTTTGGAGACAGCGCGTGCGTTCACGGAGATCAAGAGCAGCCGCCGCAGGGGAGGGATACCATGGTAAATAGGTTACCTATTTACCATGGTATCTCTCCCCTGGGTGCGTTGTGTTTTGGTGAGCATTAATGCAGGAAAGCAGCGGGCGGGATGGCGAGCTTGTCCTGCTGCTCCAACACAAGCTACCTTCAGAGCCGGTACGATGCGGGCAATGGGTGAAGTTCGTCAGGAGTACTGCATAAAAAAACAAGTGTGTTGTCGTGGCAGTTGGTGATCAAAGAAATAAAACAAAATAAAATCAATAAATAATAATGTCATAGACTTAAAGTCATACCTTTGAAGTCATAATGCATTGCAAGTGTTATTAGGGAATGTTGTGCTGTGATTTCAAGCGCTTCAATGTGCTGCTCTGCAAGGTTTGGAGACAGCGCGTGCGTTCACGGAGATCAAGAGCAGCCGACGCAGGGGAGGGATACCATGGTAAATAGGTTACCTATTTACCATGGTATCTCTCCCCTGGGTGCGTTGTGTTTTGGTGAGCATTAATGCAGGAAAGCAGCGGGCGGGATGGCGAGCTTGTCCTGCTGCTTCAACACAAGCTACCTTAAGAGCCGGTACGATGCGGGCAATGGGTGAAGTTCGTCAGGAGTACTGCATAAAAAAAACGAGTGTGTTGTCGTGGCAGTTGGTGATCAAAGAAATAAACAAAATAAAATCAATAAATAATAATGTCATAGACTTAAAGTCATACCTTTGAAGTCATAATGCAATGCAAGTGTTATTAGGGAATGTTGTGCTGTGTTTTCAAGCGCTTCAATGTGCTGCTCTGCAAGGTTTGGAGGCAGCGCGTGCGTTCACGGAGATCAAGAGCAGCCGCCGCAGGGGAGGGATACCATGGTAAATAGGTTACCTATTTACCATGGTATCTCTCCCCTGGGTGCGTTGTGTTTTGGTGAGCATTAATGCAGGAAAGCAGCGGGCGGGATGGCGAGCTTGTCCTGCTGCTCCAACACAAGCTACCTTCAGAGCCGGTACGATGCGGGCAATGGGTGAAGTTCGTCAGGAGTACTGCATAAAAAAACGAGTGTGTTGTCGTGGCAGTTGGTGATCAAAGAAATAAAACAAAATAAAATCAATAAATAATAATGTCATAGACTTAAAGTCATACCTTTGAAGTCATAATGCATTGCAAGTGTTATTAGGGAATGTTGTGCTGTGTTTTCAAGCGCTTCAATGTGCTGCTCTGCAAGGTTTGGAGACAGCGCGTGCGTTCACGGAGATCAAGAGCAGCCGCCGCAGGGGAGGGATACCATGGTAAATAGGTTACCTATTTACCATGGTATCTCTCCCCTGGGTGCGTTGTGTTTTGGTGAGCAATAATGCAGGAAAGCAGCGGGCGGGATGGCGAGCTTGTCCTGCTGCTCCAACACAAGCTACCTTCAGAGCCGGTACGATGCGGGCAATGGGTGAAGTTCGTCAGGAGTACTGCATAAAAAAACGAGTGTGTTGTCGTGGCAGTTGGTGATCAAAGAAATAAAACAAAATAAAATCAATAAATAATAATGTCATAGACTTAAAGTCATACCTTTGAAGTCATAATGCATTGCAAGTGTTATTAGGGAATGTTGTGCTGTGTTTTCAAGCGCTTCAATGTGCTGCTCTGCAAGGTTTGGAGGCAGCGCGTGCGTTCACGGAGATCAAGAGCAGCCGCCGCAGGGGAGGGATTCCATGGTAAATAGGTTACCTATTTACCATGGTATCTCTCCCCTGGGTGCGTTGTGTTTTGGTGAGCATTAATGCAGGAAAGCAGCGGGCGGGATGGCGAGCTTGTCCTGCTGCTCCAACACAAGCTACCTTCAGAGCCGGTACGATGCGGGCAATGGGTGAAGTTCGTCAGGAGTACTGCATAAAAAAAACGAGTGTGTTGTCGTGGCAGTTGGTGATCAAAGAAATAAAACAAAATAAAATCAATAATAATAATGTCATAGACTTAAAGTCATACCTTTGAAGTCATAATGCATTGCAAGTGTTATTAGGGAATGTTGTGCTGTGTTTTCAAGCTCTTCAATGTGCTGCTCTGCAAGGTTTGGAGACAGCGCGTGCGTTCACGGAGATCAAGAGCAGCCGCCGCAGGGGAGGGATACCATGGTAAATAGGTTACCTATTTACCATGGTATCTCTCCCCTGGGTGCGTTGTGATTTGGTGAGCATTAATGCAGGAAAGCAGCGGGCGGGATGGCGAGCTTGTCCTGCTGCTCCAACACAAGCTACCTTAAGAGCCGGTACGATGCGGGCAATGGGTGAAGTTCGTCAGGAGTACTGCATAAAAAAACGAGTGTGTTGTCGTGGCAGTTGGTGATCAAAGAAATAAAACAAAATAAAATCAATAAATAATAATGTCATAGACTTAAAGTCATACTTTGAAGTCATAATGCATTGCAAGTGTTATTAGGGAATGTTGTGCTGTGTTTTCAAGCGCTTCAATGTGCTGCTCTGCAAGGTTTGGAGACAGCGCGTGCGTTCACGGAGATCAAGAGCAGCCGCCGCAGGGGAGGGATACCATGGTAAATAGGTTACCTATTTACCATGGTATCTCTCCCCTGGGTGCGTTGTGTTTTGGTGAGCATTAATGCAGGAAAGCAGCGGGCGGGATGGCGAGCTTGTCCTGCTGCTCCAACACAAGCTACCTTCAGAGCCGGTACGATGCGGGCAATGGGTGAAGTTCGTCAGGAGTACTGCATAAAAAAACAAGTGTGTTGTCATGGCAGTTGGTGATCAAAGAAATAAAACAAAATAAAATCAATAAATAATAATGTCATAGACTTAAAGTCATACCTTTGAAGTCATAATGCATTGCAAGTGTTATTAGGGAATGTTGTGCTGTGATTTCAAGCGCTTCAATGTGCTGCTCTGCAAGGTTTGGAGACAGCGCGTGCGTTCACGGAGATCAAGAGCAGCCGCCGCAGGGGAGGGATACCATGGTAAATAGGTTACCTATTTACCATGGTATCTCTCCCCTGGGTGCGTTGTGTTTTGGTGAGCATTAATGCAGGAAAGCAGCGGCGGGATGGCGAGCTTGTCCTGGTGCTTCAACACAAGCTACCTTAAGAGCCGGTACGATGCGGGCAATGGGTGAAGTTCGTCAGGAGTACTGCATAAAAAAACGAGTGTGTTGTCGTGGCAGTTGGTGATCAAAGAAATAAAACAAAATAAAATCAATAAATAATAATGTCATAGACTTAAAGTCATACCTTTGAAGTCATAATGCAATGCAAGTGTTATTAGGGAATGCTGTGCTGTGTTTTCAAGCGCTTCAATGTGCTGCTCTGCAAGGTTTGGAGGCAGCGCGTGCGTTCACGGAGATCAAGAGCAGCCGCCGCAGGGGAGGGATACCATGGTAAATAGGTTACCTATTTACCATGGTATCTCTCCCCTGGGTGCGTTGTGTTTTGGTGAGCATTAATGCAGGAAAGCAGCGGGCGGGATGGCGAGCTTGTCCTGCTGCTCAAACACAAGCTACCTTAAGAGCCGGTACGATGCGGGCAATGGGTGAAGTTCGTCAGGAGTACTGCATAAAAAAAACGAGTGTGTTGTCGTGGCAGTTGGTGATCAAAGAAATAAAACAAAATAAAATCAATAAATAATAATGTCATAGACTTAAAGTCATACCTTTGAAGTCATAATGCATTGCAAGTGTTATTAGGGAATGTTGTGCTGTGTTTTCAAGCGCTTCAATGTGCTGCTCTGCAAGGTTTGGAGACAGCGCGTGCGTTCACGGAGATCAAGAGCAGCCGCCGCAGGGGAGGGATACCATGGTAAATAGGTTACCTATTTACCATGGTATCTCTCCCTGGGTGCGTTGTGTTTTGGTGAGCAATAATGCAGGAAAGCAGCGGGCGGGATGGCGAGCTTGTCCTGCTGCTCCAACACAAGCTACCTTCAGAGCCGGTACGATGCGGGCAATGGGTGAAGTTCGTCAGGAGTACTGCATAAAAAAACGAGTGTGTTGTCGTGGCAGTTGGTGATCAAAGAAATAAAACAAAATAAAATCAATAAATAATAATGTCATAGACTTAAAGTCATACCTTTGAAGTCATAATGCATTGCAAGTGTTATTAGGGAATGTTGTGCTGTGTTTTCAAGCGCTTCAATGTGCTGCTCTGCAAGGTTTGGAGGCAGCGCGTGCGTTCACGGAGATCAAGAGCAGCCGCCGCAGGGGAGGGATACCATGGTAAATAGGTTACCTATTTACCATGGTATCTCTCCCCTGGGTGCGTTGTGTTTTGGTGAGCATTAATGCAGGAAAGCAGCGGGCGGGATGGCGAGCTTGTCCTGCTGCTCCAACACAAGCTACCTTCAGAGCCGGTACGATGCGGGCAATGGGTGAAGTTCGTCAGGAGTACTGCATAAAAAAACGAGTGTGTTGTCGTGGCAGTTGGTGATCAAAGAAATAAAACAAAATAAAATCAATAAATAATAATGTCATAGACTTAAAGTCATACCTTTGAAGTCATAATGCATTGCAAGTGTTATTAGGGAATGTTGTGCTGTGTTTTCAAGCGCTTCAATGTGCTGCTCTGCAAGGTTTGGAGACAGCGCGTGCGTTCACGGAGATCAAGAGCAGCCGCCGCAGGGGAGGGATACCATGGTAAATAGGTTACCTATTTACCATGGTATCTCTCCCCTGGGTGCGTTGTGTTTTGGTGAGCATTAATGCAGGAAAGCAGCGGGCGGGATGGCGAGCTTGTCCTGCTGCTCCAACACAAGCTACCTTCAGAGCTGGTACGATGCGGGCAATGGGTGAAGTTCGTCAGGAGTACTGCATAAAAAAACGAGTGTGTTGTCGTGGCAGTTGGTGATCAAAGAAATAAAACAAAATAAAATCAATAAATAATAATGTCATAGACTTAAAGTCATACCTTGAAGTCATAATGCATTGCAAGTGTTATTAGGGAATGTTGTGCTGTGTTTTCAAGCGCTTCAATGTGCTGCTCTGCAAGGTTTGGAGACAGCGCGTGCGTTCACGGAGATCAAGAGCAGCCGCCGCAGGGGAGGGATACCATGGTAAATAGGTTACCTATTTACCATGGTATCTCTCCCCTGGGTGCGTTGTGTTTTGGTGAGCATTAATGCAGGAAAGCAGCGGGCGGGATGGCGAGCTTGTCCTGCTGCTCCAACACAAGCTACCTTCAGAGCCGGTACGATGCGGGCAATGGGTGAAGTCGTCAGGAGTACTGCATAAAAAAACGAGTGTGTTGTCGTGGCAGTTGGTGATCAAAGAAATAAAACAAAATAAAATCAATAAATAATAATGTCATAGACTTAAAGTCATACCTTTGAAGTCATAATGCATTGAAAGTGTTATTAGGGAATGTTGTGCTGTGTTTTCAAGCGCTTCAATGTGCTGCTCTGCAAGGTTTGGAGACAGCGCGTGCGTTCACGGAGATCAAGAGCAGCCGCCGCAGGGGAGGGATACCATGGTAAATAGGTTACCTATTTAACCTATTTACCATGGTCTCCGTGAACGCACGCGCTGTCTCCAAACCTTGCAGATTTTATTTTTGGTATCTCTCCCCTGGGTGCGTTGTGTTTTGGTGAGCATTAATGCAGGAAAGCAGCGGGCGGGATGGCGAGCTTGTCCTGCTGCTCCAACACAAGCTACCTTAAGAGCCGGTACGATGCGGGCAATGGGTGAAGTTCGTCAGGAGTACTGCATAAAAAAACGAGTATGTTGTCGTGGCAGTTGGTGATCAAAGAAATAAAACAAAATAAAATCAATAAATAATAATGTCATAGACTTAAAGTAATACCTTTGAAGTCATAATGCATTGCAAGTGTTATTAGGGAATGTTGTGCTGTGTTTTCAAGCGCTTCAATGTGCTGCTCTGCAAGGTTTGGAGACAGCGCGTGCGTTCACGGAGATCAAGAGCAGCCGCCGCAGGGGAGGATACCATGGTAAATAGGTTACCTATTTACCATGGTATCTCTCCCCTGGGTGCGTTGTGTTTTGGTGAGCATTAATGCAGGAAAGCAGCGGGCGGGATGGCGAGCTTGTCCTGCTGCTCCAACACAAGCTACCTTAAGAGCCGGTACGATGCGGGCAATGGGTGATGTTCGTCAGGAGTACTGCATAAAAAAAAACGAGTGTGTTGTCGTGGCAGTTGGTGATCAAAGAAATCAAACAAAATAAAATCAATAAATAATAATGTCATAGACTTAAAGTCATACCTTTGAAGTCATAATGCATTGCAAGTGTTATTAGGGAATGTTGTGCTGTGTTTTCAAGCGCTTCAATGTGCTGCTCTGCAAGGTTTGGAGACAGCGCGTGCGTTCACGGAGATCAAGAGCAGCCGCCGCAGGGGAGGGATACCATGGTAAATAGGTTACCTATTTACCATGGTATCTCTCCCCTGGGTGCGTTGTGTTTTGGTGAGCATTAATGCAGGAAAGCAGCGGGCGGGATGGCGAGCTTGTCCTGCTGCTCCAACACAAGCTACCTTCAGAGCCGGTACGATGCGGGCAATGGGTGAAGTTCGTCAGGAGTACTGCATAAAAAAACGAGTGTGTTGTCGTGGCAGTTGGTGATCAAAGAAATAAAACAAAATAAAATCAATAAATAATAATGTCATAGACTTAAAGTCATACCTTTGAAGTCATATGCATTGCAAGTGTTATTAGGGAATGTTGTGCTGTGTTTTCAAGCCCTTCAATGTGCTGCTCTGCAAGGTTTGGAGACAGCGCGTGCGTTCACGGAGATCAAGAGCAGCCGCCGCAGGGGAGGGATACCATGGTAAATAGGTTACCTATTTACCATGGTATCTCTCCCCTGGGTGCGTTGTGTTTTGGTGAGCATTAATGCAGGAAAGCAGCGGGCGGGATGGCGAGCTTGTCCTGCTGCTCCAACACAAGCTACCTTAAGAGCCGGTACGATGCGGGCAATGGGTGAAGTTCGTCAGGAGTACTGCATAAAAAAACGAGTGTGTTGTCGTGGCAGTTGGTGATCAAAGAAATAAAACAAAATAAAATCAATAAATAATAATGTCATAGACTTAAAGTCATACCTTTGAAGTCATAATGCATTGCAAGTGTTATTAGGGAATGTTGTGCTGTGTTTTCAAGCGCTTCAATGTGCTGCTCTGCAAGGTTTGGAGACAGCGCGTGCGTTCACGGAGATCAAGAGCAGCCGCCGCAGGGGAGGGATACCATGGTAAATAGGTTACCTATTTACCATGGTATCTCTCCCCTGGGTGCGTTGTGTTTTGGTGAGCATTAATGCAGGAAAGCAGCGGGCGGGATGGCGAGCTTGTCCTGCTGCTCCAACACAAGCTACCTTAAGAGCCGGTACGATGCGGGCAATGGGTGAAGTTCGTCAGGAGTACTGCATAAAAAAACGAGTGTGTTGTCGTGGCAGTTGGTGATCAAAGAAATAAAACAAAATAAAATCAATAAATAATAATGTCATAGACTTAAAGTCATACCTTTGAAGTCATAATGCATTGCAAGTGTTATTAGGGAATGTTGTGCTGTGTTTTCAAGCGCTTCAATGTGCTGCTCTGCAAGGTTTGGAGACAGCGCGTGCGTTCACGGAGATCAAGAGCAGCCGCCGCAGGGGAGGGATACCATGGTAAATAGGTTACCTATTTACCATGGTATCTCTCCCCTGGGTGCATTGTGTTTTGGTGAGCATTAATGCAGGAAAGCAGCGGGCGGGATGACGAGCTTGTCCTGCTGCTCCAACACAAGCTACCTTCAGAGCCGGTACGATGCGGGCAATGGGTGAAGTTCGTCAGGAGTACTGCATAAAAAAACGAGTGTGTTGTCGTGGCAGTTGGTGATCAAAGAAATAAAACAAAATAAAATCAATAAATAATAATGTCATAGACTTAAAGTCATACCTTTGAAGTCATAATGCATTGCAAGTGTTATTAGGGAATGTTGTGCTGTGTTTTCAAGCGCTTCAATGTGCTGCTCTGCAAGGTTTGGAGACAGCGCGTGCGTTCACGGAGATCAAGAGCAGCCGCCGCAGGGGAGGGATACCATGGTAAATAGGTTACCTATTTACCATGGTATCTCTCCCCTGGGTGCGTTGTGTTTTGGTGAGCATTAATGCAGGAAAGCAGCGGGCGGGATGGCGAGCTTGTCCTGCTGCTCCAACACAAGCTACCTTAAGAGCCGGTACGATGCGGGCAATGGGTGAAGTTCGTCAGGAGTACTGCATAAAAAAAACGAGTGTGTTGTCGTGGCAGTTGGTGATCAAAGAAATAAAACAAAATAAAATCAATAAATAATAATGTCATAGACTTAAAGTCATACCTTTGAAGTCATAATGCATTGCAAGTGTTATTAGGGAATGTTGTGCTGTGTTTTCAAGCGCTTCAATGTGCTGCTCTGCAAGGTTTGGAGACAGCGCGTGCGTTCACGGAGATCAAGAGCAGCCGCCGCAGGGGAGGGATACCATGGTAAATAGGTTACCTATTTACCATGGTATCTCTCCCCTGGGTGCGTTGTGTTTTGGTGAGCATTAATGCAGGAAAGCAGCGGGCGGGATGGCGAGCTTGTCCTGCTGCTCCAACACAAGCTACCTTAAGAGCCGGTACGATGCGGGCAATGGGTGAAGTTCGTCAGGAGTACTGCATAAAAAAACAAGTGTGTTGTCGTGGCAGTTGGTGATCAAAGAAATAAAACAAAATAAAATCAATAAATAATAATGTCATAGACTTAAAGTCATACCTTTGAAGTCATAATGCATTGCAAGTGTTAGTAGGGAATGTTGTGCTGTGTTTTCAAGCGCTTCAATGTGCTGCTCTGCAAGGTTTGGAGACAGCGCGTGCGTTCACGGAGATCAAGAGCAGCCGCCGCAGGGGAGGGATACCATGGTAAATAGGTTACCTATTTACCATGGTATCTCTCCCCTGGGTGCGTTGTGTTTTGGTGAGCATTAATGCAGGAAAGCAGCGGGCGGGATGGCGAGCTTGTCCTGCTGCTCCAACACAAGCTACCTTAAGAGCCGGTACGATGCGGGCAATGGGTGAAGTTCGTCAGGAGTACTGCATAAAAAAACGAGTGTGTTGTCGTGGCAGTTGGTGATCAAAGAAATAAAACAAAATAAAATCAATAAATAATAATGTCATAGACTTAAAGTCATACCTTTGAAGTCATAATGCATTGCAAGTGTTATTAGGGAATGTTGTGCTGTGTTTTCAAGCACTTCAATGTGCTGCTCTGCAAGGTTTGGAGACAGCGCGTGCGTTCACGGAGATCAAGAGCAGCCGGAGATCAAGAGCAGCCGCCGCAGGGGAGGGATACCATGGTAAATAGGTTACCTATTTACCATGGTATCTCTCCCCTGGGTGCGTTGTGTTTTGGTGAGCAATAATGCAGGAAAGCAGCGGGCGGGATGGCGAGCTTGTCCTGCTGCTCCAACACAAGCTACCTTAAGAGCCGGTACGATGCGGGCAATGGGTGAAGTTAGTCAGGAGTACTGCATAAAAAAACGAGTGTGTTGTCGTGGCAGTTGGTGATCAAAGAAATAAAACAAAATAAAATCAATAAATAATAATGTCATAGACTTAAAGTCATACCTTTGAAGTCATAATGCATTGCAAGTGTTATTAGGGAATGTTGTGCTGTGTTTTCAAGCGCTTCAATGTGCTGCTCTGCAAGGTTTGGAGACAGCGCGTGCGTTCACGGAGATCAAGAGCAGCCGGAGATCAAGAGCAGCCGCCGCAGGGGAGGGATACCATGGTAAATAGGTTACCTATTTACCATGGTATCTCTCCCCTGGGTGCGTTGTGTTTTTGGTGAGCATTAATGCAGGAAAGCAGCGGGCGGGATGGCAAGCTTGTCCTGCTGCTCCAACACAAGCTACCTTAAGAGCCGGTACGATGCGGGCAATGGGTGAAGTTCGTCAGGAGTACTGCATAAAAAAACGAGTGTGTTGTCGTGGCAGTTGGTGATCAAAGAAATAAAACAAAATAAAATCAATAAATAATAATGTCATAGACTTGAAGTCATAATGCATTGCAAGTGTTATTAGGGAATGTTGTGCTGTGTTTTCAAGCGCTTCAATGTGTTGCTCTGCAAGGTTTGGAGACAGCGCGTGCGTTCACGGAGATCAAGAGCAGCCGCCGCAGGGGAGGGATACCATGGTAAATAGGTTACCTATTTACCATGGTATCTCTCCCCTGGGTGCGTTGTGTTTTGGTGAGCATTAATGCAGGAAAGCAGCGGGCGGGATGGCGAGCTTGTCCTGCTGCTCCAACACAAGCTACCTTAAGAGCCGGTACGATGCGGGCAATGGGTGAAGTTCGTCAGGAGTACTGCATAAAAAAACGAGTGTGTTGTCGTGGCAGTTGGTGATCAAAGAAATAAAACAAAATAAAATCAATAAATAATAATGTCATAGACTTAAAGTCATACCTTTGAAGTCATAATGCATTGCAAGTGTTATTAGGGAATGTTGTGCTGTGTTTTCAAGCGCTTCAATGTGCTGCTCTGCAAGGTTTGGAGACAGCGCGTGCGTTCACGGAGATCAAGAGCAGCCGCCGCAGGGGAGGGATACCATGGTAAATAGGTTACCTATTTACCATGGTATCTCTCCCCTGGGTGCGTTGTGTTTTGGTGAGCATTAATGCAGGAAAGCAGCGGGCGGGATGGCGAGCTTGTCCTGCTGCTCCAACACAAGCTACCTTAAGAGCCGGTACGATGCGGGCAATGGGTGAAGTTCGTCAGGAGTACTGCATAAAAAAACGAGTGTGTTATCGTGGCAGTTGGTGATCAAAGAAATAAAACAAAATAAAATCAATAAATAATAATGTCATAGACTTAAAGTCATACCTTTGAAGTCATAATGCATTGCAAGTGTTATTAGGGAATGTTGTGCTGTGTTTTCAAGCGCTTCAATGTGCTGCTCTGCAAGGTTTGGAGACAGCGCGTGCGTTCACGGAGATCAAGAGCAGCCGCCGCAGGGGAGGGATACCATGGTAAATAGGTTACCTATTTACCATGGTATCTCTCCCCTGGGTTGCGTTGTGTTTTGGTGAGCATTAATGCAGGAAAGCAGCGGGCGGGATGGCGAGCTTGTCCTGCTGCTCCAACACAAGCTACCTTAAGAGCCGGTACGATGCGGGCAATGGGTGAAGTTCGTCAGGAGTACTGCATAAAAAAACGAGTGTGTTGTCGTGGCAGTTGGTGATCAAAGAAATAAAACAAAATAAAATCAATAAATAATAATGTCATAGACTTAAAGTCATACCTTTGAAGTCATAATGCATTGCAAGTGTTATTAGGGAATGTTGTGCTGTGTTTTCAAGCCCTTCAATGTGCTGCTCTGCAAGGTTTGGAGACAGCGCGTGCGTTCACGGAGATCAAGAGCAGCCGCCGCAGGGGAGGGATACCATGGTAAATAGGTTACCTATTTACCATGGTATCTCTCCCCTGGGTGCGTTGTGTTCTGGTGAGCATTAATGCAGGAAAGCAGCGGGCGGGATGGCGAGCTTGTCCTGCTGCTCCAACACAAGCTACCTTAAGAGCCGGTACGATGCGGGCAATGGGTGAAGTTCGTCAGGAGTACTGCATAAAAAAACGAGTGTGTTGTCGTGGCAGTTGGTGATCAAAGAAATAAAACAAAATAAAATCAATAAATAATAATGTCATAGACTTAAAGTCATACCTTTGAAGTCATAATGCATTGCAAGTGTTATTAGGGAATGTTGTGCTGTGTTTTCAAGCGCTTCAATGTGCTGCTCTGCAAGGTTTGGAGACAGCGCGTGCGTTCACGGAGATCAAGAGCAGCCGCCGCAGGGGAGGGATACCATGGTAAATAGGTTACCTATTTACCATGGTATCTCTCCCCTGGGTGCGTTGTGTTTTGGTGAGCATTAATGCAGGAAAGCAGCGGGCGGGATGGCGAGCTTGTCCTGCTGCTCCAACACAAGCTACCTTAAGAGCCGGTACGATGCGGGCAATGGGTGAAGTTCGTCAGGAGTACTGCATAAAAAAACGAGTGTGTTGTCGTGGCAGTTGGTGATCAAAGAAATAAAAAAAAAGAAAATCAATAAATAATAATGTCATAGACTTAAAGTCATACCTTTGAAGTCATAATGCATTGCAAGTGTTATTAGGGAATGTTGTGCTGTGTTTTCAAGCGCTTCAATGTGCTGCTCTGCAAGGTTTGGAGACAGCGCGTGCGTTCACGGAGATCAAGAGCAGCCGCCGCAGGGGAGGGATACCATGGTAAATAGGTTACCTATTTACCATGGTATCTCTCCCCTGGGTGCGTTGTGTTTTGGTGAGCATTAATGCAGGAAAGCAGCGGGCGGGATGGCGAGCTTGTCCTGCTGCTCCAACACAAGCTACCTTAAGAGCCGGTACGATGCGGGCAATGGGTGAAGTTCGTCAGGAGTACTGCATAAAAAAACGAGTGTGTTGTCGTGGCAGTTGGTGATCAAAGAAATAAAACAAAATAAAATCAATAAATAATAATGTCATAGACTTAAAGTCATACCTTTGAAGTCATAATGCATTGCAAGTGTTATTAGGGAATGTTGTGCTGTGTTTTCAAGCGCTTCAATGTGCTGCTCTGCAAGGTTGGAGACAGCGCGTGCGTTCACGGAGATCAAGAGCAGCCGCCGCAGGGGAGGGATACCATGGTAAATAGGTTACCTATTTACCATGGTATCTCTCCCCTGGGTGCGTTGTGTTCTGGTGAGCATTAATGCAGGAAAGCAGCGGGCGGGATGGCGAGCTTGTCCTGCTGCTCCAACACAAGCTACCTTAAGAGCCGGTACGATGCGGGCAATGGGTGAAGTTCGTCAGGAGTACTGCATAAAAAAACGAGTGTGTTGTCGTGGCAGTTGGTGATCAAAGAAATAAAACAAAATAAAATCAATAAATAATAATGTCATAGACTTAAAGTCATACCTTTGAAGTCATAATGCATTGCAAGTGTTATTAGGGTCATAAAAGATAAGCTTGCAACATTGCGCAGAGCTGAGCGCCTACGGAAACGCTACAAAAAGAAGGAGCGTGCGAGAGCTAACTTTTATAAAGACCCATTCAAATTTGTAAAGAAGTTATTCACCAGTGAGAAGAATGGCACACTAAAAGCATCTAAGGTTGAGCTGGAGAGATATTTGGAGGAAACACATACAGATTCAAAAAGGCAGGAGCCTATGTCAATTCCGTCAGACATCCACCTATCAATCCACCAGAATACCAAATGGAGGACTGTGCACCTAAGTGGAAAGAAATAGAGCAAGCTGTGAAAAAAGCAAGGGCTTCATCATCTCCAGGGCCTAATGGAGTTCCGTACAGAGTGTACAAGAGTGCTTCAGGAGTTCTACGAATTTTGTGGAAATTGATGAAAGTGGCATGGGAAAAACAGGTTGTACCAAGAGCATGGCGCCGAGCAGGTGGAGTCTTTATACCTAAAGAAAAAGATTCTACAAGCATCAGTCAGTTCCGTCCCATTTCCCTATTAAACGTAGAAGGCAAGATTTTCTTCAGCATTATTGCTCAGAGATTGTCAGCTTACCTATTAAAGAACTGCTTCATTGACACTTCAATACAAAAAGCGGGCATTCCAGGTTTCCCAGGTTGCTTAGAACACATCAATGTGATCTGGCAACAAATTCAATCAGCTAAAAAGGAGAGGAAGGAGCTCCATGTGACATTCCTGGATTTGGCTAATGCATATGGTTCAGTGCCACATGAACTACTTTGGGCAGCATTTGATTTTTTTCAGTGTACCGATGACAATAACAAATTTAGTGAAAGCCTATTTTGGAGATTTGCAATTCAGTTTTTCAACTTCAGAATTCAGCACTACATGGCAATGCCTAGAGGTTGGAATAATGGCAGGATGCACCATTTCTCCACTGGCTTTTACCATGGCAATGGAAGTAATCATTAGGGCATCAAAATGGGTAGTAGGAGGAGAGCGCTTGGCTTCTGGAATGCGACTACCACCAATTCGAGCATACATGGATGACATGACAACCATGACTACAACAGTAGCCTGCACTAATCGATTATTGGGCAAATTAACCAATAACATTGAATGGGCACGAATGCAATTCAAGCCCACTAAATCAAGGAGCATCTCTATAATTAAAGGCAAAGTAGTAGATAAAACATTCTTCATTAATGGTGAGGCAATACCAACAGTGTCTGAGAAGCCAGTGAAGAGTCTTGGGAGATGGTACGACGGGGATCTAAAGGACACAGTTCGTGTGGGAGAAGTTAGACAACAAGCAGTGGAAGGGTTGAAGAGCATAGACAGCTGCGCTCTACCAGGTAAACTAAAACTCTGGTGCTTTCAGTTTGGTCTACTGCCGAGGTTGCTGTGGCCACTGACTGTGTACGAGGTTTCTTTGACAACAGTAGAGAAGCTGGAAGCTTTAATCAGTTCATACATCAGGAAATGGTTGGGAGTTCCACGCTGCCTCAGCAGAGTGGGACTTTATGGTAAAGGAATACTGCAGCTACCAGTCTCTGCTCTAACCGAGGAGTTTAAGTGCGCCAAGGTCAGACTGGAAATGACATTAGTAGAGTCACACGATAAATGCGTAAGGGAGGCAGCACCTGTGTTGAAAACTGGAAGAAAGTGGGCGGCAAAGAAAGCTGTGGAAGATGCAAAGGCTGCCCTTCGAATTGGTGATATCATGGGGCAAGTTCAGCATGGAAGAGGGGGTCTTGGTTTCAGTTCAACTCCTCCTACATGGCACAAGGCGGCCCCAGCTCAAAGAAGGAAGCTGGTAGTCAACGAGGTGCAAAAGCAGGAGGAGAGGATGAGGTGTATAAAGGCCATTTCCCAGGCCAAGCAGGGAGAATGGATGAGATGGGAGAGTGTGGAACAACGCAAGATTGGCTGGCAAGACCTATGGTCAATGGAACAGAGCAGGATCAGTTTCCTCATCAGGTCAACATATGATGTTCTCCCATCACCACAGAACCTAAACCTCTGGGTAGGAGAGGATCCCTCATGTCCTTTGTGTTCATCACCTGCAACATTAAGGCACATTTTGACAGGATGTAAGGTGGCTCTCAGCCAAGGACGGTTTACTTGGCGCCATGACCAGGTGCTGCGATGTTTGGCCTTAGCATTGGAAGACAAGCGTAACATGACCAATAAGTTGCCACCTGTTCCATCAAAACATTACACACAAAAGACAACATTCCTCCGCCCAGGAGAGCAACCACCAAGAAAAGGTGTTAAAACCAATCCTCGCCCAGGACAACTGGAAGCTGCTAGAGACTGGAATATGCTGGCAGATGTTGGTCAACGGCTTATTTTTCCACCTGAGATTGCCACCACTAACCTTCGACCAGATATTGTCTTGTGGTCTGGATCAGCACGCCTTGTTCACCTGGTAGAGTTAACAGTGCCATGGGAGGGACGCTGTAGATGAGGCGTATGAGAGGAAGAAACTGCGGTATGCTCAACTAGCCACTGAAGCGGAACAGCGAGGATGGAGAGTTTGGGTTTACCCAGTGGAAGTGGGTTGTCGAGGATTTGTGGCACACTCTACAACCCGGTTTCTCAGAGACGTCGGATTCAGTGGCCAAGAGTTGCGTCGCACAGTGAAGAACTTATCTGAAGCAGCAGAGAGGAGCAGCAACTGGCTGTGGTTGAGACGGAAAGATTCTGGCTGGGGACAGGTAAGTAAGCTGGGCTGAGTTGAGTGGGGGACGGAGGGGGGTGATGCTGGGACGCCAGAATCACCGTCGAGCCCTCTTGAGGTGTCGTGGGCTAGTCGACGAAACACTGAGGATGGAAGGTGCCCACTTGAAAACCCCAGAGATGTACCCTACTTAGCTCAATCCAGACGGTTGTCATGCTGATGCGCTGGGGAGGCCGCACTTTGGTTGATCCCCGGAGCCAGCATCGCAGCCGTTGTGTGTGCTGATGCGCCAGGGAGGCAAAATAAGCTGATCCCTGGAGCCAGCATTACACTTCAGCCATTAACACCAGACAGAAGGATATCTACATCATCATATGGAAGGAAACGTAAATGGATGGAGACGCATATGGATCACATTAGTTTACTGTAAAGCTACGTCTTAGTTGGTGCTTATCTTGGCGAGAGCCGAGTTCAAATCAGCATGAAGTTTTAACATCTACTCTCGTGTAATGGAAATCAGGGAATGTTGTGCTGTGTTTTCAAGCGCTTCAATGTGCTGCTCTGCAAGGTTTGGAGACAGCGCGTGCGTTCACGGAGATCAAGAGCAGCCGCCGCAGGGGAGGGATACCATGGTAAATAGGTTACCTATTTACCATGGTATCTCTCCCCTGGGTGCGTTGTGTTTTGGTGAGCATTAATGCAGGAAAGCAGCGGGCGGGATGGCGAGCTTGTCCTGCTGCTCCAACACAAGCTACCTTAAGAGCCGGTACGATGCGGGCAATGGGTGAAGTTCGTCAGGAGTACTGCATAAAAAAACGAGTGTGTTGTCGTGGCAGTTGGTGATCAAAGAAATAAAACAAAATAAAATCAATAAATAATAATGTCATAGACTTAAAGTCATACCTTTGAAGTCATAATGCATTGCAAGTGTTATTAGGGAATGTTGTGCTGTGTTTTCAAGCGCTTCAATGTGCTGCTCTGCAAGGTTTGGAGACAGCGCGTGCGTTCACGGAGATCAAGAGCAGCCGCCGCAGGTGAGGGATACCATGGTAAATAGGTTACCTATTTACCATGGTATCTCTCCCCTGGGTGCGTTGTGTTTTGGTGAGCATTAATGCAGGAAAGCAGCGGGCGGGATGGCGAGCTTGTCCTGCTGCTCCAACACAAGCTACCTTCAGAGCCGGTACGATGCGGGCAATGGGTGAAGTTCGTCAGGAGTACTGCATAAAAAAACGAGTGTGTTGTCGTGGCAGTTGGTGATCAAAGAAATAAAACAAAATAAAATCAATAAATAATAATGTCATAGACTTAAAGTCATACCTTTGAAGTCATAATGCATTGCAAGTGTTATTAGGGAATGTTGTGCTGTGTTTTCAAGCGCTTCAATGTGCTGCTCTGCAAGGTTTGGAGACAGCGCGTGCGTTCACGGAGATCAAGAGCAGCCGCCGCAGGGGAGGGATACCATGGTAAATAGGTTACCTATTTACCATGGTTTCTCTCCCCTGGGTGCGTTGTGTTTTGGTGAGCATTAATGCAGGAAAGCAGCGGGCGGGATGGCGAGCTTGTCCTGCTGCTCCAACACAAGCTACCTTAAGAGCCGGTACGATGCGGGCAATGGGTGAAGTTCGTCAGGAGTACTGCATAAAAAAAACGAGTGTGTTGTCGTGGCAGTTGGTGATCAAAGAAATAAAACAAAATAAAATCAATAAATAATAATGTCATAGACTTAAAGTCATACCTTTGAAGTCATAATGCATTGCAAGTGTTATTAGGGAATGTTGTGCTGTGTTTTCAAGCGCTTCAATGTGCTGCTCTGCAAGGTTTGGAGACAGCGCGTGCGTTCACGGAGATCAAGAGCAGCCGCCGCAGGGGAGGGATACCATGGTAAATAGGTTACCTATTTACCATGGTATCTCTCCATGGGTGCGTTGTGTTTTGGTGAGCATTAATGCAGGAAAGCAGCGGGCGGGATGGCGAGCTTGTCCTGCTGCTCCAACACAAGCTACCTTAAGAGCCGGTACGATGCGGGCAATGGGTGAAGTTCGTCAGGAGTACTGCATAAAAAAACGAGTGTGTTGTCGTGGCAGTTGGTGATCAAAGAAATAAAACAAAATAAAATCAATAAATAATAATGTCATAGACTTAAAGTCATACCTTTGAAGTCATAATGCATTGCAAGTGTTATTAGGGAATGTTGTGCTGTGTTTTCAAGCGCTTCAATGTGCTGCTCTGCAAGGTTTGGAGACAGCGCGTGCGTTCACGGAGATCAGAGCAGCCGGAGATCAAGAGCAGCCGCCGCAGGGGAGGGATACCATGGTAAATAGGTTACCTATTTACCATGGTATCTCTCCCCTGGGTGCGTTGTGTTTTGGTGAGCATTAATGCAGGAAAGCAGCGGGCGGGATGGCGAGCTTGTCCTGCTGCTCCAACACAAGCTACCTTAAGAGCCGGTACGATGCGGGCAATGGGTGAAGTTCGTCAGGAGTACTGCATACAAAAACGAGTGTGTTGTCGTGGCAGTTGGTGATCAAAGAAATAAAACAAAATAAAATCAATAAATAATAATGTCATAGACTTAAAGTCATACCTTTGAAGTCATAATGCATTGCAAGTGTTATTAGGGAATGTTGTGCTGTGTTTTCAAGCGCTTCAATGTGCTGCTCTGCAAGGTTTGGAGACAGCGCGTGCGTTCACGGAGATCAAGAGCAGCCGCCGCAGGGGAGAGATACCATGGTAAATAGGTAACCTATTTACCATGGTATCTCTCCCCTGGGTGCGTTGTGTTTTGGTGAGCATTAATGCAGGAAAGCAGCGGGCGGGATGGCGAGCTTGTCCTGCTGCTCCAACACAAGCTACCTTAAGAGCCGATACGATGCGGGCAATGGGTGAAGTTCGTCAGGAGTACTGCATAAAAAAACAAGTGTGTTGTCGTGGCAGTTGGTGATCAAAGAAATAAAACAAAATAAAATCAATAAATAATAATGTCATAGACTTAAAGTCATACCTTTGAAGTCATAATGCATTGCAAGTGTTATTAGGGAATGTTGTGCTGTGTTTTCAAGCGCTTCAATGTGCTGCTCTGCAAGGTTTGGAGACAGCGCGTGCGTTCACGGAGATCAAGAGCAGCCGCCGCAGGGGAGGGATACCATGGTAAATAGGTTACCTATTTACCATGGTATCTCTCCCCTGGGTGCGTTGTGTTCTGGTGAGCATTAATGCAGGAAAGCAGCGGGCGGGATGGCGAGCTTGTCCTGCTGCTTCAACACAACCTACCTTAAGAACCGGTACGATGCGGGCAATGGGTGAAGTTCGTCAGGAGTACTGCATAAAAAAACGAGTGTGTTGTCGTGGCAGTTGGTGATCAAAGAAATAAAACAAAATAAAATCAATAAATAATAATGTCATAGACTTAAAGTCATACCTTTGAAGTCATAATGCATTGCAAGTGTTATTAGGGAATGTTGTGCTGTGTTTTCAAGCGCTTCAATGTGCTGCTCTGCAAGGTTTGGAGACAGCGCGTGCGTTCACGGAGATCAAGAGCAGCCGCCGCAGGGGAGGGATACCATGGTAAATAGGTTACCTATTTACCATGGTATCTCTCCCCTGGGTGCGTTGTGTTTTGGTGAGCATTAATGCAGGAAAGCAGCGGGCGGGATGGCGAGCTTGTCCTGCTGCTCCAACACAAGCTACCTTAAGAGCCGGTACGATGCGGGCAATGGGTGAAGTTCGTCAGGCGTACTGCATAAAAAAACGAGTGTGTTGTCGTGGCAGTTGGTGATCAAAGAAATAAAACAAAATAAAATCAATAAATAATAATGTCATAGACTTAAAGTCATACCTTTGAAGTCATAATGCATTGCAAGTGTTATTAGGGAATGTTGTGCTGTGTTTTCAAGCGCTTCAATGTGCTGCTCTGCAAGGTTTGGAGACAGCGCGTGCGTTCACGGAGATCAAGAGCAGCCGGAGATCAAGAGCAGCCGCCGCAGGGGAGGGATACCATGGTAAATAGGTTACCTATTTACCATGGTATCTCTCCCCTGGGTGCGTTGTGTTTTGGTGAGCAATAATGCAGGAAAGCAGCGGGCGGGATGGCGAGCTTGTCCTGCTGCTCCAACACAAGCTACCTTAAGAGCCGGTACGATGCGGGCAATGGGTGAATTTCGTCTGGAGTACTGCATAAAAAAATAAGTGTGTTGTCGTGGCAGTTGGTGATCAAAGAAATAAAACAAAATAAAATCAATAAATAATAATGTCATAGACTTAAAGTCATACCTTTGAAGTCATAATGCATTGCAAGTGTTATTAGGGAATGTTGTGCTGTGTTTTCAAGCGCTTCAATGTGCTGCTCTGCAAGGTTTGGAGACAGCGCGTGCGTTCACGGAGATCAAGAGCAGCCGCCGCAGGGGAGGGATACCATGGTAAATAGGTTACCTATTTACCATGGTATCTCTCCCCTGGGTGCGTTGTGTTTTGGTGAGCATTAATGCAGGAAAGCAGCGGGCGGGATGGCGAGCTTGTCCTGCTGCTCCAACACAAGCTACCTTAAGAGCCGGTACGATGCGGGCAATGGGTGAAGTTCGTCAGGAGTACTGCATAAAAAAACGAGTGTGTTGTCGTGGCAGTTGGTGATCAAAGAAATAAAACAAAATAAAATCAATAAATAATAATGTCATAGACTTAAAGTCATACCTTTGAAGTCATAATGCATTGCAAGTGTTATTAGGGAATGTTGTGCTGTGTTTTCAAGCGCTTCAATGTGCTGCTCTGCAAGGTTTGGAGACAGCGCGTGCGTTCACGGAGATCAAGAGCAGCCGCCGCAGGGGAGGGATACCATGGTAAATAGGTTACCTATTTACCATGGTATCTCTCCCCTGGGTGCGTTGTGTTTTGGTGAGCATTAATGCAGGAAAGCAGCGGGCGGGATGGCGAGCTTGTCCTGCTGCTCCAACACAAGCTACCTTAAGAGCCGGTACGATGCGGGCAATGGGTGAAGTTCGTCAGGAGTACTGCATAAAAAAAACGAGTGTGTTGTCGTGGCAGTTGGTGATCAAAGAAATAAAACAAAATAAAATCAATAAATAATAATGTCATAGACTTAAAGTCATACCTTTGAAGTCATAATGCATTGCAAGTGTTATTAGGGAATGTTGTGCTGTGTTTTCAAGCGCTTCAATGTGCTGCTCTGCAAGGTTTGGAGACAGCGCGTGCGTTCACGGAGATCAAGAGCAGCCGCCGCAGGGGAGGGATACCATGGTAAATAGGTTACCTATTTACCATGGTATCTCTCCCCTGGGTGCGTTGTGTTTTGGTGAGCATTAATGCAGGAAAGCAGCGGGCGGGATGGCGAGCTTGTCCTGCTGCTCCAACACAAGCTACCTTAAGAGCCGGTACGATGCGGGCAATGGGTGAAGTTCGTCAGGAGTACTGCATAAAAAAACGAGTGTGTTGTCGTGGCAGTTGGTGATCAAAGAAATAAAACAAAATAAAATCAATAAATAATAATGTCATAGACTTAAAGTCATACCTTTGAAGTCATAATGCATTGCAAGTGTTATTAGGGAATGTTGTGCTGTGTTTTCAAGCGATTCAATGTGCTGCTCTGCAAGGTTTGGAGACAGCGCGTGCGTTCACGGAGATCAAGAGCAGCCGCCGCAGGGGAGGGATACCATGGTAAATAGGTTACCTATTTACCATGGTATCTCTCCCCTGGGTGCGTTGTGTTTTGGTGAGCATTAATGCAGGAAAGCAGCGGGCGGGATGGCGAGCTTGTCCTGCTGCTCCAACACAAGCTACCTTAAGAGCCGGTACGATGCGGGCAATGGGTGAAGTTCGTCAGGAGTACTGCATAAAAAAACGAGTGTGTTGTCGTGGCAGTTGGTGATCAAAGAAATAAAACAAAATAAAATCAATAAATAATAATGTCATAGACTTAAAGTCATACCTTTGAAGTCATAATGCATTGCAAGTGTTATTAGGGAATGTTGTGCTGTGTTTTCAAGCGCTTCAATGTGCTGCTCTGCAAGGTTTGGAGACAGCGCGTGCGTTCACGGAGATCAAGAGCAGCCGCCGCAGGGGAGGGATACCATGGTAAATAGGTTACCTATTTACCATGGTATCTCTCCCCTGGGTGCGTTGTGTTTTGGTGAGCATTAATGCAGGAAAGCAGCGGGCGGGATGGCGAGCTTGTCCTGCTGCTCCAACACAAGCTACCTTAAGAGCCGGTACGATGCGGGCAATGGGTGAAGTTCGTCAGGAGTACTGCATAAAAAAACGAGTGTGTTGTCGTGGCAGTTGGTGATCAAAGAAATAAAACAAAATAAAATCAATAAATAATAATGTCATAGACTTAAAGTCATACCTTTGAAGTCATAATGCATTGCAAGTGTTATTAGGGAATGTTGTGCTGTGTTTTCAAGCGCTTCAATGTGCTGCTCTGCAAGGTTTGGAGACAGCGCGTGCGTTCACGGAGATCAAGAGCAGCCGCCGCAGGGGAGGGATACCATGGTAAATAGGTTACCATGGTATCTCTCCCCTGGGTGCGTTGTGTTTTGGTGAGCATTAATGCAGGAAAGCAGCGGGCGGGATGGCGAGCTTGTCCTGCTGCTCCAACACAAGCTACCTTAAGAGCCGGTACGATGTGGGCAATGGGTGAAGTTCGTCAGGAGTACTGCATAAAAAAACGAGTGTGTTGTCGTGGCAGTTGGTGATCAAAGAAATAAAACAAAATAAAATCAATAAATAATAATGTCATAGACTTAAAGTCATACCTTTGAAGTCATAATGCATTGCAAGTGTTATTAGGGAATGTTGTGCTGTGTTTTCAAGCGCTTCAATGTGCTGCTCTACAAGGTTTGGAGACAGCGCGTGCGTTCACGGAGATCAAGAGCAGCCGCCGCAGGGGAGGGATACCATGGTAAATAGGTTACCTATTTACCATGGTATCTCTCCCCTGGGTGCGTTGTGTTTTGGTGAGCATTAATGCAGGAAAGCAGCGGGCGGGATGGCGAGCTTGTCCTGCTGCTCCAACACAAGCTACCTTAAGAGCCGGTACGATGCGGGCAATGGGTGAAGTTCGTCAGGAGTACTGCATAAAAAAACGAGTGTGTTGTCGTGGCAGTTGGTGATCAAAGAAATAAAACAAAATAAAATCAATAAATAATAATGTCATAGACTTAAAGTCATACCTTTGAAGTCATAATGCATTGCAAGTGTTATTAGGGAATGTTGTGCTGTGTTTTCAAGCGCTTCAATGTGCTGCTCTGCAAGGTTTGGAGACAGCGCGTGCGTTCACGGAGATCAAGAGCAGCCGCCGCAGGGGAGGGATACCATGGTAAATAGGTTACCTATTTACCATGGTATCTCTCCCCTGGGTGCGTTGTGTTTTGGTGAGCATTAATGCAGGAAAGCAGCGGGCGGGATGGCGAGCTTGTCCTGCTGCTCCAACACAAGCTACCTTCAGAGCCGGTACGATGCGGGCAATGGGTGAAGTTCGTCAGGAGTACTGCATAAAAAAACGAGTGTGTTGTCGTGGCAGTTGGTGATCAAAGAAATAAAACAAAATAAAATCAATAAATAATAATGTCATAGACTTAAAGTCATACCTTTGAAGTCATAATGCATTGCAAGTGTTATTAGGGAATGTTGTGCTGTGTTTTCAAGCGCTTCAATGTGCTGCTCTGCAAGGTTTGGAGACAGCGCGTGCGTTCACGGAGATCAAGAGCAGCCGCCGCAGGGGAGGGATACCATGGTAAATAGGTTACCTATTTACCATGGTATCTCTCCCCTGGGTGCGTTGTGTTTTGGTGAGCATTAATGCAGGAAAGCAGCGGGCGGGATGGCGAGCTTGTCCTGCTGCTCCAACACAAGCTACCTTCAGAGCCGGTACGATGCGGGCAATGGGTGAAGTTCGTCAGGAGTACTGCATAAAAAAACGAGTGTGTTGTCGTGGCAGTTGGTGATCAAAGAAATAAAACAAAATAAAATCAATAAATAATAATGTCATAGACTTAAAGTCATACCTTTGAAGTCATAATGCATTGCAAGTGTTATTAGGGAATGTTGTGCTGTGTATTCAAGCGCTTCAATGTGCTGCTCTGCAAGGTTTGGAGACAGCGCGTGCGTTCACGGAGATCAAGAGCAGCCGCCGCAGGGGAGGGATACCATGGTAAATAGGTTACCTATTTACCATGGTATCTCTCCCCTGGGTGCGTTGTGTTTTGGTGAGCATTAATGCAGGAAAGCAGAGGGCGGGATGGCGAGCTTGTCCTGCTGCTCCAACACAAGCTACCTTAAGAGCCGGTACGATGCGGGCAATGGGTGAAGTTCGTCAGGAGTACTGCATAAAAAAAACGAGTGTGTTGTCGTGGCAGTTGGTGATCAAAGAAATAAAACAAAATAAAATCAATAAATAATAATGTCATAGACTTAAAGTCATACCTTTGAAGTCATAATGCATTGCAAGTGTTATTAGGGAATGTTGTGCTGTGTTTTCAAGCGCTTCAATGTGCTGCTCTGCAAGGTTTGGAGACAGCGCGTGCGTTCACGGAGATCAAGAGCAGCCGCCGCAGGGGAGGGATACCATGGTAAATAGGTTACCTATTTAGGTTACCTATTTACCATGGTATCTCTCCCCTGGGTGCGTTGTGTTTTGGTGAGCATTAATGCAGGAAAGCAGCGGGCGGGATGGCGAGCTTGTCCTGCTGCTCCAACACAAGCTACCTTCAGAGCCGGTACGATGCGGGCAATGGGTGAAGTTCGTCAGGAGTACTGCATAAAAAAACGAGTGTGTTGTCGTGGCAGTTGGTGATCAAAGAAATAAAACAAAATAAAATCAATAAATAATAATGTCATAGACTTAAAGTCATACCTTTGAAGTCATAATGCATTGCAAGTGTTATTAGGGAATGTTGTGCTGTGTTTTCAAGCGCTTCAATGTGCTGCTCTGCAAGGTTTGGAGACAGCGCGTGCGTTCACGGAGATCAAGAGCAGCCGCCGCAGGGGAGGGATACCATGGTAAATAGGTTACCTATTTACCATGGTATCTCTCCCCTGGGTGCGTTGTGTTTTGGTGAGCATTAATGCAGGAAAGCAGCGGGCGGGATGGCGAGCTTGTCCTGCTGCTCCAACACAAGCTACCTTCAGAGCCGGTACGATGCGGGCAATGGGTGAAGTTCGTCAGGAGTACTGCATAAAAAAACGAGTGTGTTGTCGTGGCAGTTGGTGATCAAAGAAATAAAACAAAATAAAATCAATAAATAATAATGTCATAGACTTAAAGTCATACCTTTGAAGTCATAATGCATTGCAAGTGTTATTAGGGAATGTTGTGCTGTGTATTCAAGCGCTTCAATGTGCTGCTCTGCAAGGTTTGGAGACAGCGCGTGCGTTCACGGAGATCAAGAGCAGCCGCCGCAGGGGAGGGATACCATGGTAAATAGGTTACCTATTTACCATGGTATCTCTCCCCTGGGTGCGTTGTGTTTTGGTGAGCATTAATGCAGGAAAGCAGCGGGCGGGATGGCGAGCTTGTCCTGCTGCTCCAACACAAGCTACCTTAAGAGCCGGTACGATGCGGGCAATGGGTGAAGTTCGTCAGGAGTACTGCATAAAAAAAACGAGTGTGTTGTCGTGGCAGTTGGTGATCAAAGAAATAAAACAAAATAAAATCAATAAATAATAATGTCATAGACTTAAAGTCATACCTTTGAAGTCATAATGCATTGCAAGTGTTATTAGGGAATGTTGTGCTGTGTTTTCAAGCGCTTCAATGTGCTGCTCTGCAAGGTTTGGAGACAGCGCGTGCGTTCACGTAGATCAAGAGCAGCCGCCGCAGGGGAGGGATACCATGGTAAATAGGTTACCTATTTACCATGGTATCTCTCCCCTGGGTGCGTTGTGTTTTGGTGAGCATTAATGCAGGAAAGCAGCGGGCGGGATGGCGAGCTTGTCCTGCTGCTCCAACACAAGCTACCTTAAGAGCCGGTACGATGCGGGCAATGGGTGAAGTTCGTCAGGAGTACTGCATAAAAAAAACGAGTGTGTTGTCGTGGCAGTTGGTGATCAAAGAAATAAAACAAAATAAAATCAATAAATAATAATGTCATAGACTTAAAGTAATACCTTTGAAGTCATAATGCATTGCAAGTGTTATTAGGGAATGTTGTGCTGTGTTTTCAAGCGCTTCAATGTGCTGCTCTGCAAGGTTTGGAGACAGCGCGTGCGTTCACGGAGATCAAGAGCAGCCGCCGCAGGGGAGGGATACCATGGTAAATAGGTTACCTATTTACCATGGTATCTCTCCCCTGGGTGCGTTGTGTTTTGGTGAGCATTAATGCAGGAAAGCAGCGGGCGGGATGGCGAGCTTGTCCTGCTGCTCCAACACAAGCTACCTTAAGAGCCGGTACGATGCGGGCAATGGGTGAAGTTCGTCAGGAGTACTGCATAAAAAAACGAGTGTGTTGTCGTGGCAGTTGGTGATCAAAGAAATAAAACAAAATAAAATCAATAAATAATAATGTCATAGACTTAAAGTCATACCTTTGAAGTCATAATGCATTGCAAGTGTTATTAGGGAATGTTGTGCTGTGTTTTCAAGCGCTTCAATGTGCTGCTCTGCAAGGTTTGGAGACAGCGCGTGCGTTCACGGAGATCAAGAGCAGCCGCCGCAGGGGAGGGATACCATGGTAAATAGGTTACCTATTTACCATGGTATCTCTCCCCTGGGTGCGTTGTGTTCTGGTGAGTATTAATGCAGGAAAGCAGCGGGCGGGATGGCGAGCTTGTCCTGCTGCTCCAACACAAGCTACCTTAAGAACCGGTACGATGCGGGCAATGGGTGAAGTTCGCCAGGAGTACTGCATAAAAAAACGAGTGTGTTGTCGTGGCAGTTGGTGATCAAAGAAATAAAACAAAATAAAATCAATAAATAATAATGTCATAGACTTAAAGTCATACCTTTGAAGTCATAATGCATTGCAAGTGTTATTAGGGAATGTTGTGCTGTGTTTTCAAGCGCTTCAATGTGCTGCTCTGCAAGGTTTGGAGACAGCGCGTGCGTTCACGGAGATCAAGAGCAGCCGCCGCAGGGGAGGGATACCATGGTAAATAGGTTACCTATTTACCATGGTATCTCTCCCCTGGGTGCGTTGTGTTTTGGTGAGCATTAATGCAGGAAAGCAGCGGGCGGGATGGCGAGCTTGTCCTGCTGCTCCAACACAAGCTACCTTAAGAGCCGGTACGATGCGGGCAATGGGTGAAGTTCGTCAGGAGTACTGCATAAAAAAACGAGTGTGTTGTCGTGGCAGTTGGTGATCAAAGAAATAAAACAAAATAAAATCAATAAATAATAATGTCATAGACTTAAAGTCATACCTTTGAAGTCATAATGCATTGCAAGTGTTATTAGGGAATGTTGTGCTGTGTTTTCAAGCGCTTCAATGTGCTGCTCTGCAAGGTTTGGAGACAGCGCGTGCGTTCACGGAGATCAAGAGCAGCCGCCGCAGGGGAGGGATACCATGGTAAATAGGTTACCTATTTACCATGGTATCTCTCCCCTGGGTGCGTTGTGTTTTGGTGAGCATTAATGCAGGAAAGCAGCGGGCGGGATGGCGAGCTTGTCCTGCTGCTCCAACACAAGCTACCTTAAGAGCCGGTACGATGCGGGCAATGGGTGAAGTTCGTCAGGAGTACTGCATAAAAAAACGAGTGTGTTGTCGTGGCAGTTGGTGATCAAAGAAATAAAACAAAATAAAATCAATAAATAATAATGTCATAGACTTAAAGTCATACCTTTGAAGTCATAATGCATTGCAAGTGTTATTAGGGAATGTTGTGCTGTGTTTTCAAGCGCTTCAATGTGCTGCTCTGCAAGGTTTGGAGACAGCGCGTGCGTTCACGGAGATCAAGAGCAGCCGCCGCAGGGGAGGGATACCATGGTAAATAGGTTACCTATTTACCATGGTATCTCTCCCCTGGGTGCGTTGTGTTTTGGTGAGCATTAATGCAGGAAAGCAGCGGGCGGGATGGCGAGCTTGTCCTGCTGCTCCAACACAAGCTACCTTCAGAGCCGGTACGATGCGGGCAATGGGTGAAGTTCGTCAGGAGTACTACATAAAAAAACGAGTGTGTTGTCGTGGCAGTTGGTGATCAAAGAAATAAAACAAAATAAAATCAATAAATAATAATGTCATAGACTTAAAGTCATACCTTTGAAGTCATAATGCATTGCAAGTGTTATTAGGGAATGTTGTGCTGTGTTTTCAAGCGCTTCAATGTGCTGCTCTGCAAGGTTTGGAGACAGCGCGTGCGTTCACGGAGATCAAGAGCAGCCGCCGCAGGGGAGGGATACCATGGTAAATAGGTTACCTATTTACCATGGTATCTCTCCCCTGGGTGCGTTGTGTTTTGGTGAGCATTAATGCAGGAAAGCAGCGGGCGGGATGGCGAGCTTGTCCTGCTGCTCCAACACAAGCTACCTTCAGAGCCGGTACGATGCGGGCAATGGGTGAAGTTCGTCAGGAGTACTACATAAAAAAACGAGTGTGTTGTCGTGGCAGTTGGTGATCAAAGAAATAAAACAAAATAAAATCAATAAATAATAATGTCATAGACTTAAAGTCATACCTTTGAAGTCATAATGCATTGCAAGTGTTATTAGGGAATGTTGTGCTGTGTTTTCAAGCGCTTCAATGTGCTGCTCTGCAAGGTTTGGAGACAGCGCGTGCGTTCACGGAGATCAAGAGCAGCCGCCGCAGGGGAGGGATACCATGGTAAATAGGTTACCTATTTACCATGGTATCTCTCCCCTGGGTGCGTTGTGTTTTGGTGAGCATTAATGCAGGAAAGCAGCGGGCGGAATGGCGAGCTTGTCCTGCTGCTCCAACACAAGCTACCTTAAGAGCCGGTACGATGCGGGCAATGGGTGAAGTTCGTCAGGAGTACTGCATAAAAAAACGAGTGTGTTGTCGTGGCAGTTGGTGATCAAAGAAATAAAACAAAATAAAATCAATAAATAATAATGTCATAGACTTAAAGTCATACCTTTGAAGTCATAATGCATTGCAAGTGTTATTAGGGAATGTTGTGCTGTGTTTTCAAGCGCTTCAATGTGCTGCTCTGCAAGGTTTGGAGACAGCGCGTGCGTTCACGGAGATCAAGAGCAGCCGCCGCAGGGGAGGGATACCATGGTAAATAGGTTACCTATTTACCATGGTATCTCGCCCCTGGGTGCGTTGTGTTTTGGTGAGCATTAATGCAGGAAAGCAGCGGGCGGAATGGCGAGCTTGTCCTGCTGCTCCAACACAAGCTACCTTAAGAGCCGGTACGATGCGGGCAATGGGTGAAGTTCGTCAGGAGTACTGCATAAAAAAACGAGTGTGTTGTCGTGGCAGTTGGTGATCAAAGAAATAAAACAAAATAAAATCAATAAATAATAATGTCATAGACTTAAAGTCATACCTTTGAAGTCATAAATGCATTGCAAGTGTTATTAGGGAATGTTGTGCTGTGTTTTCAAGCGCTTCAATGTGCTGCTCTGCAAGGTTTGGAGACAGCGCGTGCGTTCACGGAGATCAAGAGCAGCCGGAGATCAAGAGCAGCCGCCGCAGGGGAGGGATACCATGGTAAATAGGTTACCTATTTACCATGGTATCTCTCCCCTGGGTGCGTTGTGTTTTGGTGAGCATTAATGCAGGAAAGCAGCGGGCGGGATGGCGAGCTTGTCCTGCTGCTCCAACACAAGCTACCTTAAGAGCCGGTACGATGCGGGCAATGGGTGAAGTTCGTCAGGAGTACTGCATAAAAAAACGAGTGTGTTGTCGTGGCAGTTGGTGATCAAAGAAATAAAACAAAATAAAATCAATAAATAATAATGTCATAGACTTAAAGTCATACCTTTGAAGTCATAATGCATTGCAAGTGTTATTAGGGAATGTTGTGCTGTGTTTTCAAGCGCTTCAATGTGCTGCTCTGCAAGGTTTGGAGACAGCGCGTGCGTTCACGGAGATCAAGAGCAGCCGCCGCAGGGGAGGGATACCATAGTAAATAGGTTACCTATTTACCATGGTATCTCTCCCCTGGGTGCGTTGTGTTTTGGTGAGCATTAATGCAGGAAAGCAGCGGGCGGGATGGCGAGCTTGTCCTGCTGCTCCAACACAAGCTACCTTCAGAGCCGGTACGATGCGGGCAATGGGTGAAGTTCGTCAGGAGTACTACATAAAAAAACGAGTGTGTTGTCGTGGCAGTTGGTGATCAAAGAAATAAAACAAAATAAAATCAATAAATAATAATGTCATAGACTTAAAGTCATACCTTTGAAGTCATAATGCATTGCAAGTGTTATTAGGGAATGTTGTGCTGTGTTTTCAAGCGCTTCAATGTGCTGCTCTGCAAGGTTTGGAGACAGCGCGTGCGTTCACGGAGATCAAGAGCAGCCGCCGCAGGGGAGGGATACCATGGTAAATAGGTTACCTATTTACCATGGTATCTCTCCCCTGGGTGCGTTGTGTTTTGGTGAGCATTAATGCAGGAAAGCAGCGGGCGGGATGGCGAGCTTGTCCTGCTGCTCCAACACAAGCTACCTTAAGAGCCGGTACGATGCGGGCAATGGGTGAAGTTCGTCAGGAGTACTGCATAAAAAAACAAGTGTGTTGTCGTGGCAGTTGGTGATCAAAGAAATAAAACAAAATAAAATCAATAAATAATAATGTCATAGACTTAAAGTCATACCTTTGAAGTCATAATGCATTGCAAGTGTTATTAGGGAATGTTGTGCTGTGTTTTCAAGCGCTTCAATGTGCTGCTCTGCAAGGTTTGGAGACAGCGCGTGCGTTCACGGAGATCAAGAGCAGCCGCCGCAGGGGAGGGATACCATGGTAAATAGGTTACCTATTTACCATGGTATCTCTCCCCTGGGTGCGTTGTGTTTTGGTGAGCATTAATGCAGGAAAGCAGCGGGCGGGATGGCGAGCTTGTCCTGCTGCTCCAACACAAGCTACCTTAAGAGCCGGTACGATGCGGGCAATGGGTGAAGTTCGTCAGGAGTACTGCATAAAAAAACGAGTGTGTTGTCGTGGCAGTTGGTGATCAAAGAAATAAAACAAAATAAAATCAATAAATAATAATGTCATAGACTTAAAGTCATACCTTTGAAGTCATAATGCATTGCAAGTGTTATTAGGGAATGTTGTGCTGTGTTTTCAAGCGCTTCAATGTGCTGCTCTGCAAGGTTTGGAGACAGCGCGTGCGTTCACGGAGATCAAGAGCAGCCGCCGCAGGGGAGGGATACCATGGTAAATAGGTTACCTATTTACCATGGTATCTCTCCCCTGGGTGCGTTGTGTTTTGGTGAGCATTAATGCAGGAAAGCAGCGGGCGGGATGGCGAGCTTGTCCTGCTGCTCCAACACAAGCTACCTTCAGAGCCGGTACGATGCGGGCAATGGGTGAAGTTCGTCAGGAGTACTGCATAAAAAAACGAGTGTGTTGTCGTGGCAGTTGGTGATCAAAGAAATAAAACAAAATAAAATCAATAAATAATAATGTCATAGACTTAAAGTCATACCTTTGAAGTCATAATGCATTGCAAGTGTTATTAGGGAATGTTGTGCTGTGTTTTCAAGCGCTTCAATGTGCTGCTCTGCAAGGTTTGGAGACAGCGCGTGCGTTCACGGAGATCAAGAGCAGCCGCCGCAGGGGAGGGATACCATGGTAAATAGGTTACCTATTTACCATGGTATCTCTCCCCTGGGTGCGTTGTGTTTTGGTGAGCATTAATGCTGGAAAGCAGCGGGCGGGATGGCGAGCTTGTCCTGCTGCTCCAACACAAGCTACCTTCAGAGCCGGTACGATGCGGGCAATGGGTGAAGTTCGTCAGGAGTACTGCATAAAAAAACGAGTGTGTTGTCGTGGCAGTTGGTGATCAAAGAAATAAAACAAAATAAAATCAATAAATAATAATGTCATAGACTTAAAGTCATACCTTTGAAGTCATAATGCATTGCAAGTGTTATTAGGGAATGTTGTGCTGTGTTTTCAAGCGCTTCAATGTGCTGCTCTGCAAGGTTTGGAGACAGCGCGTGCGTTCACGGAGATCAAGAGCAGCCGCCGCAGGGGAGGGATACCATGGTAAATAGGTTACCTATTTACCATGGTATCTCTCCCCTGGGTGCGTTGTGTTTTGGTGAGCATTAATGCAGGAAAGCAGCGGGCGGGATGGCGAGCTTGTCCTGCTGCTCCAACACAAGCTACCTTAAGAGCCGGTACGATGCGGGCAATGGGTGAAATTCGTCAGGAGTACTGCATAAAAAAACGAGTGTGTTGTCGTGGCAGTTGGTGATCAAAGAAATAAAACAAAATAAAATCAATAAATAATAATGTCATAGACTTAAAGTCATACCTTTGAAGTCATAATGCATTGCAAGTGTTATTAGGGAATGTTGTGCTGTGTTTTCAAGCGCTTCAATGTGCTGCTCTGCAAGGTTTGGAGACAGCGCGTGCGTTCACGGAGATCAAGAGCAGCCGCCGCAGGGGAGGGATACCATGGTAAATAGGTTACCTATTTACCATGGTATCTCTCCCCTGGGTGCGTTGTGTTTTGGTGAGCATTAATGCAGGAAAGCAGCGGGCGGGATGGCGAGCTTGTCCTGCTGCTCCAACACAAGCTACCTTAAGAGCCGGTACGATGCGGGCAATGGGTGAAGTTCGTCAGGAGTACTGCATAAAAAAAAACGAGTGTGTTGTCGTGGCAGTTGGTGATCAAAGAAATAAAACAAAATAAAATCAATAAATAATAATGTCATAAACTTAAAGTCATACCTTTGAAGACATAATGCATTGCAAGTGTTATTAGGGAATGTTGTGCTGTGTTTTCAAGCGCTTCAATGTGCTGCTCTGCAAGGTTTGGAGACAGCGCGTGCGTTCACGGAGATCAAGAGCAGCCGCCGCAGGGGAGGGATACCATGGTAAATAGGTTACCTATTTACCATGGTATCTCTCCCCTGGGTGCGTTGTGTTTTGGTGAGCATTAATGCAGGAAAGCAGCGGGCGGGATGGCGAGCTTGTCCTGCTGCTCCAACACAAGCTACCTTCAGAGCCGGTACGATGCGGGCAATGGGTGAAGTTCGTCAGGAGTACTGCATAAAAAAACGAGTGTGTTGTCGTGGCAGTTGGTGATCAAAGAAATAAAACAAAATAAAATCAATAAATAATAATGTCATAGACTTAAAGTCATACCTTTGAAGTCATAATGCATTGCAAGTGTTATTAGGGAATGTTGTGCTGTGTTTTCAAGCGCTTCAATGTGCTGCTCTGCAAGGTTTGGAGACAGCGCGTGCGTTCACGGAGATCAAGAGCAGCCGCCGCAGGGGAGGGATACCATGGTAAATAGGTTACCTATTTACCATGGTATCTCTCCCCTGGGTGCGTTGTGTTTTGGTGAGCATTAATGCAGGAAAGCAGCGGGCGGGATGGCGAGCTTGTCCTGCTGCTCCAACACAAGCTACCTTAAGAGCCGGTACGATGCGGGCAATGGGTGAAGTTCGTCAGGAGTACTGCATAAAAAAACGAGTGTGTTGTCGTGGCAGTTGGTGATCAAAGAAATAAAACAAAATAAAATCAATAAATAATAATGTCATAGACTTAAAGTCATACCTTTGAAGTCATAATGCATTGCAAGTGTTATTAGGGAATGTTGTGCTGTGTTTTCAAGCGCTTCAATGTGCTGCTCTGCAAGGTTTGGAGACAGCGCGTGCGTTCACGGAGATCAAGAGCAGCCGCCGCAGGGGAGGGATACCATGGTAAATAGGTTACCTATTTACCATGGTATCTCTCCCCTGGGTGCGTTGTGTTTTGGTGAGCATTAATGCAGGAAAGCAGCGGGCGGGATGGCGAGCTTGTCCTGCTGCTCCAACACAAGCTACCTTAAGAGCCGGTACGATGCGGGCAATGGGTGAAGTTCGTCAGGAGTACTGCATAAAAAAAACGAGTGTGTTGTCGTGGCAGTTGGTGATCAAAGAAATAAAACAAAATAAAATCAATAAATAATAATGTCATAAACTTAAAGTCATACCTTTGAAGACATAATGCATTGCAAGTGTTATTAGGGAATGTTGTGCTGTGTTTTCAAGCGCTTCAATGTGCTGCTCTGCAAGGTTTGGAGACAGCGCGTGCGTTCACGGAGATCAAGAGCAGCCGCCGCAGGGGAGGGATACCATGGTAAATAGGTTA
>NW_026708818.1:0-34105 GCF_902713425.1 Acipenser ruthenus
ATATGCCAGCATTAGTTAAAAAAATAGTGTAAAATGAAATAGGCTATGCTTACTTTAGCAGATGTTAGAGCCAAGGGCAATGAGAAGACTGAAGATGTTTGGATAACTGATTTAAAAAACATAAACATAATAAATACTAATTAACTACTGTAATTACTAACCGTACTGATATAATAAAAAAAAAACAACAACAACACATTCATTTTACATCACACATCTGTAAGTGAACAACAAAAGAAAAGAAAAAAATAGTTATATGTGTCTGATCCTTAAAGTTTAAGATTCTGTATCTCATCCGTGTTTTAAGCACAGTAAAATTACCACGAAAAAAATGTTTTAAGAACACTATTTCTCTGTCAAAAAAAAAGAGCCTCCATTGACAAGGATGGCAAGTTTTTTTCTTTTGTTTCTAAAACCGATGTGGCTGCTTGAACTCTAATAATCAAATGTAAACAACAGAAGAGGAGATGAAGAATTGACCAGCTACATGTCTTTATGTGTCTCCCGGATTCCAGCCTTTGAACAGCTCTCGTAGTCAGCCGATATTTTCCATCTGCCACCACGTGGCGTTATTAGAAACCCAATTCCCAAACCAACAACAACAACAACATGCAATGACATCACCTGAGCAGCCACCGGATTACTGATCAAATCTAAAGTATCTACTTTTAAGGGGGACCAGCTGATGCAGAATGCATCCCAACAACTGTCACAATTCATTGAAGAACACGAAAAATGTCTACCTGGCATATGCTTTAACAAATTGTTACATATTAAAATACTGAGTAATGATGGTTAGAGAACGTCAAGGTTGTCTGTTTCCTTTTTTTCTCATTATGGCGAAATCCAAAAATGTGTGCAGGTTCAAAGGTTCTTAATAAAATAAAAGGGTTACAATTCAGCACATCCAGCAAATGCATGTAGTGAGGAGTAATTTGCAACTTTTATATCTGGCTGCTATGTGAAACATCTTGTGTTTTTGCACATCTGCGGGGCACAACACTGAATATATTCATAGAAAAAGAATTTCCATGCTGTCACAAAGACGGCCGGAGTGGGTGGCGTCAGACCAGAAGCAGGAAATAAACAGACAGAGAGGTGTGGTTTGGTGAAGCTGAGCGAATGCTTTCGCTCAGCATTTAATAAACAGAACAGAAAATAAAAGGTTGGAACAGACAAAACACAGGGCACGGCACTATACGCCAAAAATAAAAAGACAAACAAAAACGTACTACACTTAAACAGACAGACGAACAAACCCGGTGAGTGAAAACACTTCTAATTACTTTACTTTGTTTTGTTTTGTTTTGTTTTATTTTCTCCTTCTCTCTCTCCCGTTCTCCACTCACCGAACACCCAACCCCGACTGAATGAAATGTGCATCTATATATACTGTTGTGCTGGGATTCAATTACTAATTAATTATTCACTTGAATCCCAGCACGTGAATTAATTCTGTGCAACCCCGTGCTCACATATTACATTTAACCAGCACGTGAAGTGATTTGTGCCCTCCTCGTGCCTAAATACAAATCTACACTTTTTAAATCACACGTGAAACACAGACCCGTTTATATCCCGTGTACCAATCTATACACCAACATTAACACACGCACGCAACATACAACACATAATATGCACACAGGGGCGGGGCACATTGCCACACATGCCCATAGGGATTATGCATGTCTGGTAGAGGCTGGACTAGGTTCTTATCTTCAGCCTTACACAGAATTACATTGTGGAAGTAAGTAAATATTCTCTTGAAGAGCAAAGCATAAGCTTAACTACACATAGCCCCCAAAAATATGTTCTCCATATTGTTACCTTTACAATTCCCTTCCTTTATGGTGTGTACTTGGGGGTCAGGGCTGTACACAACGTGTTCTGGGTTTGTAAAACACAAATGTTCCCAAGCGCTGTTCCCTCAAAACAATTTGCACTACTTATTCCATTCCTGGTCCAAGCTCTTGTACTCTCCAGATTAGACTCTCCTTGCTGGTCTCCCGGCTTTGGCTATCTGCCTCCTTCAGCTGAGTCAAAATTCTTCTGCTCATCTTGTATTCTCTCAACCTTGCTACTCTCATGCTACCCCACTGCTTCACACTGCACTGGCTACATATCTCTGCTTGCATTCAATTCAAGACCCTTGTTCTTGCCTACTGCCCTCTTCGGCACACTGCCCACTTCTACCTCCAATCCCCCGTGTCTCTCTACACTCCCTCTTGCCCTCTCCACTCCTCCTCTACTGGCCTAGACTGAACTTGTAGATCTCTTGATCTACCCCTCCTACTATGTACTGTACTCGCCTGACCTCAGCACCATGTTACTGGATTCTCAGTTGATGCAATATCCTTGCACTACTGCGTTACTATTATATAACTGTAGATATACATTGTTTTAACCCTAACTTGATGCATCTTATCTCATACTGTATTTTAGTTGTATAATTTGCACTTACTGTAAACTATACTATATTTAAATATTGTTTTGCATTGTAAGCGTATATTGCCCTATAACACTTGTAAGTCGCCTTGGATAAAGGCATCTGCCAAATAAATAAAAATAATAATAATTAAAAAGGACGGTCCCACTCCAGAAGCCAAACCTAACAAACCCTCCCTATACTGTGGCAAGATTTAAAATCCCCTAACTAAATACTTGCGGTGGTCAATGATTTGGCTTTTTTTTTTACTCACAAAATGATTTTTTCCTTCATTCATTTGTTTCTTTGATCCTTTTTGATCTCTGTCAGAAATACCTGTATGTTCTGGCTACTCAGTGTTGGGGTGGGTTAGTGGCTCCTTTTTATAGTGAGACGCTACATTGGGACACGCCCAACAGCTGCTCAAGGAACCGCAGCTGTCCAATCCCTGACTGCGATTCCTTGTAAACAAAACCCAGCTGACAGTGTGTCACAGACGGAGTGTCTGGTTCTTTCCTGCAGACACACGCATGCGTCCGAGAAGCCAGTGACGGTATGTTGTCCCTGTTACACCCTTCTTTGTTATTGGCTAAATAGATTCATTTCCTTCAAATTATCTTCATAGCGCATACCTTTTGCTCTGGGATTAGTCTGGTCGCTCTTCACTGGACTTTCCCAAAGCCAGTGTCACATCATACCATCCCTTGATTTGCTCACTTTTTTTTACTATATAACCATTGCCTCTCAAACGGCCTGCTTGCAGCTTTGTAGAAAGTGCAGCAAAGAGCAACCAGCATAATCCTGTATGATTACTTTAGAAAAGGTATGAGCTATGAAGATAGGAGGAGGGAAAAGTATTTGTTTATTGAGGAAGGCAGAAAATTCCATCTTAAAGAAACGCAGCCATCTCTCACACAGTCCCGCAAAAAGAAAACAAGCTCACGAAAAGGACTTTGGAATTTGAAAAATTGGAATATGAAAAAAATGCAAGCAAGTGAATGCTGCCCCACCTTTTGTAGACCCCTTTAAACAGTTTCAAAATTCTGATAGTGCCCAGCAAGCCACGTGTTAAATCCTACAGATAAAAGACCTGTGTGCAAAAGATATCAGCCCACATGTGATTTATGCAATCTGCTTAACTACAAACAATGCAGCAGGTGGGATTACAAAATAACTCATAACTGAAATGAAAGGAGTCCCAGGGCACCTGTGACAAAGCAGTGGGATAAAGGTGACACCCATCCCCATCATGGCATTCGTAGCCTTCACTGGCATGTTAACTTGCTGGGCGGAAGCTGTTTGATCCCAGATTATGTCCTTTACTTTGCCTTTATGAAATGCAAATAAGCCTTTGTTGAAAACAATTATTATAATGAGCAGGAATTATAGCATTAGTAGGAACTGAAGAGACACCCAAGGCAAATTTAATAAAAGACGAGACTAAACTGTCTAAATATGAGACTGAGAGAGATAGTTTGCTTTACATAGCTCCAAGTTTAAATTCGTTTTTTCAGCTCACAATACCTTTTGAATACAAATTGATTATTTATTTTATATAATTATATTCCAATTAAAGGAATACTGATTTTTACAGATTTTTTTTTTTTTTTTTACATAACATATTTTTTTTTATATAATTTACTTACATACTTACATCTAACAGGATTCAGCGAAATGTACAGATTAATCATAAATATGTTTTCATATATATATATATATATATATATATATATATATATATATATATATATATATATATATATATATATATATACAGACGTGCTCAAATTTGTTGGTACCCCTCCACAAAAAACGAAGAATGCACAATTTTTTCTGAAATAACTTGAAACTGACAAAAGTAATTGGCATCCACCATTGTTTATTCCATATTTAATAGAAATCAGACTTTGTTTTTGATTTTTTATTCAACATAATATTGTAAATAATAAAACAAATGAAAATGGCATGGACAAAAATGATGGGACCGCTAACCTAATATTTTGTTGCACAACCTTTAGAGGCAATCACTGCAATCAAACGTTTTCTGTAGCTCTCAATGAGACTTATGCACCTGTTAACAGGTAGTTTGGCCCACTCTTCCTGAGCAAACTGCTCCAGCTGTCTCAGGTTTGATGGGTGCCTTCTCCAGACTGCAAGTTTCAGCTCTTTCCATAGATGTTCGATAGGATTCAGATCAGGACTCATAGAAGGCCACTTCAGAATAGTCCAATGTTTTGTTCTTATCCATTCTTGGGTGCTTTTAGCTGTGTGTTTTGGGTCATTATCCTGTTGGAGGACCCATGACCTGCGACTGAGACAGAGCTTTCTGACACTGGGCAGTACGTTTCGCTCCAGAATGCCTTGATAGTCTTGAGATTTCATTGTGCCCTGCACAGATTCAAGGCACCCTGTGCCAGGCGCAGCAAAGCAGCCCCAAAACATAACCGAACCTCCTCCATGTTTCACTGTAGGTATGGTGTTCTTTTCTTTGAAAGCTTCATTTTTTCGTCTGTGAACATAGAGCTGATGTGACTTGCCAAAAAGCTCCAGTTTTGACTCATCTGTCCAAAGGACATTCTCCCAGAAGGATTGTGGCTTGTCAATATGCATTTTAGCAAATTCCAGTCTGGCTTTTTTATGTTTTTCTGTCAAAAGTGGAGTCCTCCTGGGTCTTCTTCATGGAGCCCACTTTCGCTCAAAAAGCGACGGATGATGCGATCAGAAACTGACGTACCTTCACCTTGGAGTTCAGCTTGTATCTCTTTGGCAGTTATCCTTGGTTCTTTTTCTACCATTCGCACTATCCTTCTGTTCAATCTGGGGTCGATTTTCCTCTTGCGGCCGCGCCCAGGGAGGTTGCCTACAGTTCCATGGACCTTAAACTTCTTAATAATATTTGCAACTGTTGTCACAGGAACATCAAGCTGCTTGGAGATGGTCTTGTAGCCTTTACCTTTACCATGCTTGTCTATTATTTTCTTTCTGATCTCCTCAGACAACTCTCTTCTTTGCTTTCTCTGGTCCATGTTCAGTGTGGTGCACACAATGATACCAAACAGCACAGTGACTACTTTTCTCCATTTAAATAAGCTGAATGACTGATTACAAGATTGGAGACATGTGTGATACTAATTAAAGAAACTAATTAGTTTGAAATATCACTATAATCCAATTATTTATTATCTTTTCTAAGGGGTATGTGGCAATGTGCCCCGCCCCTGTGTGCAATTGTGTGTTATGTGTTGTATGTATGGTGCGTATGTTAATGTTGGTGTATAGATTGGTACACGGGATATAAACGGGTCTGTGTTTCACGTGTATTTAAAGTGTAGATTTGTATTTAGGCACGAGGAGAGCACAAATCACTTCACGTGCTGGTTAAATGTAATATGTGAGCACGGGGTTGCACAGAATTAATTCACGTGCTGGGATTCAAGTGAATAATTAATTAGTAATTGAATCCCAGCACAACAGTATAAATAGGCACATTTTTAGTCACTCGTGGTTGGGTGTTCGGAAGCGGAGAACGGGAGAGAGATAAGGAGAAGGAGAAAGAAAAGCAAAGTAAAATCGTAAACGTAAAGTGTTTGTTCTCACCGTGTTTGTTTGTCTCTCCGTGCACCGTTTGTTTAGTGTTAGTCCGTTTTGTCTGTCTGTTTATTTTGGCTACAAGTGCCGTGTCCTGTGTTTTTGTTACAACCTTTTTATTTTCTGTTCTGTTTATTAAATGCTGAGCGCGATCACACGCTCAGCTATACCAAAACCCCAAGTCTCTCTGTATTCCTTCCTGCTTCTGGTCTGACGCCACTCACTCTGGCCGTCTTTGTGACACGTGGTGTCAGAAGTGGGATAGCCGCGCCTCCAAGCGTCAGACCAGGAGGGGTTTTGTTTAAAAAAAAAAAAAAAAAAAAAAAAAAAATTATGGCAGAAGACGCCATCAAACTGCGGGGCTGGTTCCTGGAGAATGCTGGGCTGGAGGCCCAGGCTCTACCCATAGTCGTCCGGGCCCTGTGGATGATGGACAGTGAGAGATGGGAGGCATATCAGGAGGAACACACCCCAAACACCTTGGAGGAAGGTGTGGAGTTTCTCCTCAGCTACCTGGAGGCAACGATAAAAGGAACAGCAGCCCAGGTAGCAGGCCCACCAGCAGAGGGTGAATGCCTGCTGTCCCCATCTCCACCAGCAGAGGGTGAGTACCTGCTGTCCCCATCTCCACCAGCAGAGGGTGAATGCCTGCTGGTTTTGCCTCCACAGCCTGAGTGGGAGGAGCCCGAACGTCCTACGCCTGAGTGGGAGGAGCCCGAACGTCCTACGCCTGAGTGGGAGGAGCCCGAACGTCCTACGCCTGAGTGGGGGGAGCCCGAACGTCCTACGCCCAAGAGGGAGGAGTCGGTGCGTCCTACGCCCAAGAGGGAGGAGTCGGTGCGTCCACAGCCCAAAAGGGAGGAGTCGGTGCGTCCACAGCCCAAAAGGGAGGAGTCGGTGCGTCCACAGCCCAAAAGGGAGGAGTCGGTGCGTCCACAGCCCAAAGGGAGGCAAGTCGGGGCTTCCACAGCCCTGGGACCCAAGCCACCAGCAGAGGGAAAATGCCTGCTGGTTCAGCCCCAAGAGCCGGAAGGGGAGGAGTTACAGGCTCAACCCTCTGAAAATTTTTGGGGGGGAGAGGGGCAGGAGGCTGGTGTCCCCCAGCAGCCTCTATTCATGCTGCTGAAGGCAGCACGGGGCGCACCAGCCCAGCCGCCACAGCGGAGGGAGCCAGCGCCGCCAGGAGCAGAGGAGCTGCCTCTGCCTCCGCCACCTCCACCGGAAGAGGCAGAGGAGCAGGAGCTGCATCTGCCTCCACCACCTCCACTAGGAGCAGAGGAGCAGGAGCTGCCTCTGCCTCCACCACCTCCACTAGGAGCAGAGGAGCAGGAGCTGCCTCTGCCTCCACCACCGCCAGGAGCAGAGGAGCAGGAGCTGCCTCTGCCTCCGCCACTGCCAGAAGCAGAACAGCAGGAGCTGTCTCTGCTGGCCGTACCTCCACCACAGGGAGTACGGTGGCCGGAGCCCCAGAAAGGGGAGCTGTCGGCCACGAAGAAGGGGGAGGAGGTCTGGAGACCACCAACCCCAGCAGCAGTTTCGCTGCCGGAAATCGTGGGGGAGGTCCGGAGACCTGCTCCCACTGCAGCAGTTTCGCTGCCGGAGATCGTGGGGGAGGTCCGGAGACCTGCTCCCACTGCAGCTTCTTCGCTGCCGGCAGTACTGTGGTCGGAGCCCCACCAAGGGGAGCTACCAGCTACGAAGGAAGGGGGAGAGGTCAGGAGACCAGCATCCCCCGCAGCAATTTCGCTGCAAGCATGGACCAGCAGGCTGTCAGCCGTGCCACTACCGGCAGGGGTGCTGACAGCATTGCCAGCCATGGGCCCACTGAAGCCTCCCTTCCCAGCCCGAGACTTTGTCCTGGACTGCTGGGTTTTTAAGGGGGGAGGTGGCCGTTGAGGCCATGTGTGCTTTGCACAGGGGGGGGTATATGTGGCAATGTGCCCCGCCCCTGTGTGCAATTGTGTGTTATGTGTTGTATGTATGGTGCGTATGTTAATGTTGGTGTATAGATTGGTACATGGGATATAAACGGGTCTGTGTTTCACGTGTATTTAAAGTGTAGATTTGTATTTAGGCACGAGGAGAGCACAAATCACTTCACGTGCTGGTTAAATGTAATATGTGAGCACGGGGTTGCACAGAATTAATTCACGTGCTGGGATTCAAGTGAATAATTAATTAGTAATTGAATCCCAGCACAACAGTATAAATAGGCACATTTTTAGTCACTCGTGGTTGGGTGTTCGGAAGCGGAGAACGGGAGAGAGATAAGGAGAAGGAGAAAGAAAAGCAAAGTAAAATCGTAAACGTAAAGTGTTTGTTCTCACCGTGTTTGTTTGTCTCTCCGTGCACTGTTTGTTTAGTGTTAGTCCGTTTTGTCTGTCTGTTTATTTTGGCTACAAGTGCCGTGTCCTGTTTTGTGCTTGTGTTTTTGTTACAACCTTTTTATTTTCTGTTCTGTTTATTAAATGCTGAGCGCGATCACACGCTCAGCTATACCAAAACCCCAAGTCTCTCTGTATTTTCCTCCTTTCTGGTCTGACGCCACCCACTCTGGCCGTCTTTGTGACAGGGTACCAACAAATGTGTCCAGGCCATTTTAGAATATCTTTGTAGAATAAGCAATAATTCATCTCTTTTCACAGCTTCTTTGCTTTATTCTATGACATACCAAAGGCATGCAAGTATACATGATAAAATAGCTTTTAATTTCATCACTTTTCAGGAGGAATGAAGCCTTATTTCAATGAGCTGTAAGGGTACCAACAAATTTGAGCACGTCTGTATATATATATATATATATATATATATATATATATATATATATATATATATATATATAGTTGTGCTTGCATGTGCTTAATCGTGCTTGCATGATGCTTCAGTACACTTTGCAATAGTTTTTCCATGATAAACCTTTAAAAGGGATGTTCAAATCCTGCTCTTAAAAGAAGCCTCAACAGTTTTTTACTCATTGATTTAGCACTCCTTCATTGTTTACACAGAGAATTGGGAGGGTCTGGAACCAACTCCCCAGTAATGTTGTTGAAGCTGACACCCTGGGATCCTTCAAGAAGCTGCTTGATGAGATTCTGGGATCAATAAGCTACTAACAACCAAACGAGCAAGATGGGCTGAATGGCCTCCTCTCGTTTGTAAACTTTCTTATGTTCTTATGTTCACTGTGAATGGTACAATGTTGGAATGCTGTCCTGACTCCAATTTTGTGTATTTGTGTGCTATATTTTCTCTGTACAACCAGTCCTGTTTTTTTTAGCTCCTGCTATACATTGTTGAAATGATTCCATGTGGATTTGATGTTACTCAAAACCACACAATTACTGCCCTTAGAAATATTGTAAGAAAGCCATTTAAGATGCATAGCATACATTTGACAGAGTTGAATAGATGAGTTAAAAAATAGTCCAAATACTTGACTGGTCACTCTTTAAAAAAAAAAAATATTAATAATCATGCATTTACTCTTTTTGTGAGCGTGCAGTTTTGTAACACTGCTGTTTGTGCACTATATGTAAAAACAGCTTAAAAATGTGTAAAACTATTTATTGATGTTCTAAAATCAATGTGGTGGGCCAATAGGAAATCCATCTGGCAGAGGAAAAGCACTGAAGGCTCTTATATTACAGTGAAGTCTTGGTTGGTCCCCACCATTACTAAGAAAGCCGAGTCCAATATGAGCATGAAGTAAATAACAGCTACTCTCAAGAAATCAAAATCGCAATCCATTCTTTTTTTCAGATCGAAGAGTTAGCTTTAGTTACTGTTTAAAACGTGATACAGTGCCACATGATTTGAAACGACACCATATGGGTGTACAGCCAGGGTGTTTATTAATTCTAAAGACATTCGTGCCACCTGGCTGTTCTTCAGGGGACTTTTTCACAAATGTAGCCCGTGGTGCATCCCAGTATGATTCACCACGGCTACCGCAGTACCAGGGAAGCTTTCCACAGAACCCGCTGTAGTGCTGTAGGCATCACCTAATTTGCATGTCTAATTCAAGGCAATGCCAAATCGTGTAGACAGGCCCTAAAAAAGTGGCCAGGCATCGAATATAGACAGAATTTGTAAATTACTGCTATACACTATTGGAAGTCTCCTTGAGTGTGTGTTCATCGGACTGGACATAGGTATGTTCTCTTTAATGGGATCTGTGTACAAACAGTAGGTTGCAGGCAGGGTCACTGCATAGGGCATACTTCAGAAACGTTTTAGTCTGGTAAGCAAGCACCATTATTACCATTCATTTCTTTCTTGCTCCACTAAGCTACCTCACAATTTCCCTGGCAGCAAGAATAGGACGATCTGCACAATTGAATAGTAAATGAGCTGTATCACAGTCCCAGGCTCATAGCAGGGATGACCTGCTGTGTAAGAGAGACATGTCTTTCCTAAAGAATGGAATTTTTAGTAGTAAACATGTACAGCTAGGGCCAAAAGTTTTGCATCACTCAGAATTTTAGGATTGAGACATAATTAAAAAATATATATATATAATTTTGATCTTTTATTTAACATAGTGTAATCAAAGAAACTACAAAATGATATTGCAAAAGTCTACCAGAAGCCAGTAGTACAGTATTTCATGTTAGATTTTGAAATGTCACATTTTTCAGACTTTCTTTTAACTTTTTACTTATATTTTAAGAAAAGCTATTCAGTTATGCTGCTTAAGCACAAGCTAGAGAGAGCATTGGAATCTGGGATATATGAAGGCTCCCCTCCAGCCTGTATGTCCAGCGTGCAAGGGGATGTCACTGATATAGCTGTTTGTTGTAGGCTAATAGATTGAGTTCCCATCTTCAAATGTTATACCTTGACTGTTTAAAGTCACAATGTCCTTATTGTAAATGTGGGACCAAACTTTAGCACAGCATCATCATAACCTCTCCTGATTTGTACTCTATACTTCTGACTATGTCACCCAGCATTCTCTTACCTATTGTATTTGGACTATTAAGTCATCACAGTTCAGCACAATTGTCAAAAAAGAGAAGCCAAGGTTAGGATGAAGACTAAACAGCTCTCTCATTGTGAGAAAAAGGTGTTTACTCCAGTTAGTCAAATAATGTTACACTCATATGATAAATACATAGATGATACATTGAGAGGACACTCTCCAGTACTTCTCTGTCAATCTAGCACCAACCAAAACATACTATATGAGAGAGAAAGCTCAGCCAGGAAACAGAGCCAGTGAAAGACAGCCAGACTGTAAAGGCACAGCTGGAGTTTTGTATTGGTACAGATACCAATTAAAAAGTTACCCTTAAAAAGACTCCCCTTGCAGCTCACAGACCCTTTTATTCTGAAGGCTACTCATCCCTGAAAACATATGTCAAGACTAAAAAAAGTAATTGTTTGACAATATTGCCTTGTATAAGTGAACAGATCTCTAGCCATAGCAGAATGAATAGCTCCAGCTGTGTTAGCAGTCCAGGAAACCCAGATTTGTTCTGCAACAAGGAGCTGATGACCTCTGAATTTTTCTACTCTTCTAATGTCTCTGTGCATTAATGGAAACAGCCAATGAAGCAGGGGTGACACATCCATCATGCCACAAAAAAGATTCCTTCATTTCATGGACCTCTGTCAGGTCTCAGTCTGTTGCTTTAGCAGCTTTGCCACATAAAAAATATATTCCATGCAGGCTCAGCCATATTAAAACATACTAATTGCAAAGATATATGAATGCAGTCAGCACTCTGACTTACCTCTGTCTCTTCTGCATAAGCGGCCATGTTTTGCCTTGATGGCCCTGTAATTTAGCATGTATTTCCTGTGTTCAGGTAGGAGAAAACAAGTGTACTGTTGCTGTGTGCCATTCAGTTGTGCAATCAATAAATAAATGCAAGCATACACAACTGTTGTTTAATTGAGAGTACAATTGGATTCAGATATTTTGCCATGTAAACTGTCTATTGAGATGTCATATTTCTTAAGTGTGCATGCATTTATTTGGTCTTTGATGAAACTGTCCCAATCTTTCTTTGTAGTAAGAAAGTCATCATTGTTAATTATCTGCAGCCCGTAAAGCGGGGCGCAGAATACTAAATGATACTAAATGATACATTCTGTCTCTGTCTTTCACACTCCATAGCTTACAAACTAAGCTGGTTATGGAGGTCATTGGCACACAGGTAAAGTAAGGCATATACTGTACAAGGATTGTGGGAAACCTTAGTCATTTGACCTCCAGGTCAAGGTCACAGAATACCACACTGATTCTCTGTTTTCGACAGTCTTATGGTAGGAGTAGAACCGATGATCCGATTTGGTAAAATAAAAACCATTGATCCAATAATACGCTGTTGTGTGAAAACACTAGGCCCTGATATAATATAGTAGCCTAATTTACAAAAATGAAACTTTAAGAATAGAAATTCGCAAGATAAAGAAGCAGCCATCTTGAAGAGCTTTCGTGGCAAGTTAAATATTTTCAGATCTAGCTTTTCTGTACAGCATTTTCAATATTTGGGATCTGTTTTGCAGGTTTATATACAAAAGCCATTATTTAAATATTTGTTTTTCCTTGATAGCTTATATACAGTATGTTACAGTTCATGTGTAAAATCTTTAGATTAACTGACATATGTGTAGATTTACCAGCTCAGTGGTCAATGTATAAAATAATATAGCAAAATGATATAGCACACTGCATGATTCTCACTGATATGCAAAACATGCACGCAGGTTATGCTTTTTACTAAATGAGATCAACTGAATAATACTAAATCACATGTAGTAGAGGCATGAGTTTTGCTGAAGAGATGTAATTATTACCATACCTAATGTTTGCCCTATGGTCAATTTTAAATTAAAATTGGGAAAGTGCAATTTTTTTTTGACATAAAGCGAAAGACAAGTGGGAAAATAGCGTTAGAAAAAACCCCAGAAATCTGTCTCGAATCATGTCTGTATATAGGACAAAAATTATTATTATTATTATTATTATTATTATTATTATTAATAATAATAATAATAATAATAATAATAATAATAATAATAATAATAATAATAATAATAATATTGCAAGAAGGAATGTAGTGAAGTTCATTTACCCAAGTACAGTACCTAAAAGATCTTACAGAAATATACATTTTTTTTAATGTATTTTTTTTTTTTTGCCATTAACCTCCCTGATGTTACTTTATTTTCAAATTCACTTCAAATGTTGTAGCATTATAACTACCATCTCCTCAGTTATTTTATATATTGACCGCTGAGCTGGTAAATGTACACATATACCGGTTAATTTATAGATTTACTGATTTTATACATGACCCCCTAACATATATATATATGTACAGTATATATATATATATATATATATATATATATATATATATATATATATATATATATATAATTAAAAAATAATGCATCTAAATTGAAAGTGTTACATGGATAGAATCAATGTTTGATAAATTACAATATCTAGTATGACTTATGTTAAGTAGTACTGTACTTTACATTATACATTTCATTTAACTGTTTAACTGTCCGTCTGCCACACACTACATTGTGAACATGATAACTGCCTTGATTTGGCACCAAACATGTATTTTATTATTCTGAAATTATGATGATCCTCTGTTTGTGCTTGTACTGGTTTTATATAACATAATGGCTGCAGCTATCGGAATACAGGATTCTAGTTTTGAATTGTTTTGAAAAGCTAGATTTTAACATTTTTACTAAACAATCGCAAGACTCTTCAATTCTGGAGCGTGTAGAAAAATGAAAGTCAAATGAGTACCAGTATTCTAAATATATTAACCTCATTTGGCTGTCACTGGGGCTCTTTAAACTGCAATTAAATTCCACTAGAAATGAACTCAAGGGGTTTCAACTTTTGCCTCTCTGCTACAGACTTAGCACTCTGTGAGCATGGGGACCCCCACAAAGGCAACATTTCCGTTTTCTTCCCATAATGAAAATGTCTACACAGACAATTAGTTCTGGCACAGCCTCCAAATAACAAACACTTATCGGCAATAGCAAGAGGTAATGAGGCCAGGACAGAACCGAGAATTGCCATTACACTAGTATACACATTAGCTTGCAAGGAAACATTTGTCAAGAAGATACAATTGATTTACATGTTTTCCTCTTTAAAAAAATATTTATAGCAAGAAACACGTATGACTGTCTCTTGTATCACCAGCTTGCAGCCACAGAAAAGTAAAACACTTTACATGTCTTAATTCTTTTATTAAGATTTTGTATCTTTATCGGTGTTATTTCAATGCCTACAATATCCAATAAAGAATGTATTTGAACATGTTGTTATGATGTACATTGTTTCAAATTGGTTTAAATGTGGCTACAATTAATGTTACGGATGAGGAAGAGAAACAGTCTTGACAAAAGAGTCACGGCTGACAATATGGAAACAGAATAAAGGGAGGCCAGCTGAAGGACTGCCAGGCAGTGGATAATATTTCAAGGGATCACTGAGTGTAGATTTTCTCTAACCTGAGATATTTCATAAGAGCATTGGTCCACTGAATATGTGGTGGTCTGGAACAACTATTGACAACTTGGGCCTAATTTTGATCCCAGGGCAAGACAGTAACGCTAAGGCACTGATCATTAATGCCTGATTATGAGGTGCTAGGTGGACACAGACAGACATTGCCATGTTAAGTGATTTTTGCACCCTGTTTTGCCTTTAGTTTTTTATGTCTGCGCTTCCGCCAGGTGTTGGCCAAATTTCTGGCAATGGTGTCATTTATCTTGTTCACCTTAGCGATCTTGAAGACAGAGCACACTGTTGCAGGTGCTCTCCAAACTAACCTACTCTTTACTATATGCTGTAGTCTGAGATGTACCAATTAAGCGATAGTGCCCGTCGATGATGGCTTGTGACAGTCGATGATACTGCGTGATAGTTGACCGCGACGAGAGTTATGCGTCCCGAGCTGAAGGCGAGGGCGAGAACCAAAGTCAAGGTCAACTATCACACGGCAGAGCCATCACTGAGAGGGCACTATCGCTATTAGAAAAATATTTTTTTACTGTTGTTTTCTTTAAGAAAAAACACCCTAAAACCTAGATTTACCTTGAACTTGTACTGATTCAATGAGTTTTATTTACTAAATCGATTTTTGTTTTATGTACGATGGAGTCTGAACTACCAATAAAATCTCTCATTAAATACCAGTCTAAAATGCCTCCTAACTCACCATGTTTCAACCTTCAGCCAAAGCCTTTTTCTCCTGAATATATATATGAATGGAGCAATGTTACTGAATTGTCCACGTCTCACTTTGTTGTTGTTGAAAGACGCTGCATTTGTACTCCAGTCAAGCTGACAGTGTGTGATTGGCTTTCGGCAGTTGCAGGTACAGGATTGGTTGCTTTCATCGATGCAAAGTATTGATTGGCTGATTTTGGTGGATAATAAAATTAATTTGGACCAATTGTGTCTTTGTTTGGTATTTACTGTTCAATAGATGTGAACTACACTTAAAAATACAGGAAATCAAAAAGAAAAAGGCAGCACTTGCGCTGGATTGATTTTAAATTTGATTCGCAGTTGGTGCTGCGACGTTCCAGTGGGCATATATCGTCTATTAGAGCTGATTGGCTGACGGTACCGAAATGTTTTCTAATACATTTTATTTCAATATAATAATGAATATGGTGGCACACTCACCAAGAAGGAGATTATATAGAATAATGTGGGTCTCTGTGACACAAACAAAAACACTAACAAACAAACAAATAGGCACAAGGGCCAAAATAAAAAAGTTTAAACAAACAACAAAAACGACTGTACATACACCCTTCAAACCCAACAAAGCAAAGCACAGCACAGCACACCAAAACACCAACACTAACCTTCACCAACATTAACTCTAATATTAACACCTGTGATTACCCTTCTTATACACCTGTGTCTAGAGCCTAATTAATCATTAATCATTCAATTATGGTCCCAGCCACATTTCCACATGTTCTGGCGGGGAGGAATTTAACCCCCTCCCTGCCAACTCAATCTTCCCCACACACCCCCACATATTATATCGGCATGGCATTTGCCCTGCCACAGTCCCCTAAAGGTGTTTAAGGAGTTAATTTTGAAGACAGGGCTTAGGCTACACCCAGAGATGGAGAGAGCAGTAGAGAGGACCTCTAAGTAAGCTGTGTTATCATTTGTTGTACCAGTAGCCAGCTATAGAGAAGTGTGAGTAACAATTGTTTGAATAGTGGCTGCAATATGTCTGTCCACACACACTCCACTTTTCAGTATATTTTATAGTGCAAAATCAGTTTCAAGTTGTATTTTTTATTTAGGTGTGTATGCTTGTTATTTATCAGTGTTTGTGTTTTAGGATTAACTTTAGGTATTCATCCTTGAGAACCTCACAATCTGAATTGCAGGTTTCTGGTATGATCGTATTAAATGTCGACCTTCCCACTCAAAACAAATACTGCAGGCTTTCAAAGGAGGTACCCTGAGGGAAATATATGTTTATGAATACATTAGTGTTGAACTGGAACAATAAAACAATTTTTCTTTAGCGAAATGGGTTGATTCTAATGCATTACATACATCCTTTATAATTAAGCCTACTCTCTGCTGTACATATATAGTACTGGACTCTTTTTAAAGTTGATTTTTTCAATTTCACAGTAATGGCTTTCCTCACTGAGCTTCAAGTCTGATAGAGGCTTAAAAATAAATAAATAATAAAACCCTCACCTATTGCAAATAAATGAAGTGTGGCAAAAAGCTTTACTTCTGGGCTTAATACAGTTTGCATAAGTGTGTCTGTGGAAGGGTGGTGGGTGATTCACTGACACACAGGAGACAGAAGGTGTACTTGAAGCACCGCACAGGTGCCCAGTTTTATTGTGCCGGGTGTATTTTTTCTTTTAGCCCGCAGAGGGCGCTGTTCACCGTGGTCTGCCTACCAGCGATGATAAAGTGCAGAACAAGTGCGGGCGCACTTACAAGTGATCAAACAATAATTCAAAAACCAAAGGCGAAAGTAAAAAGGAAAATAAAACACAGTAACAAAACTACAAATAAAAGGTGCCGCACGGCCTGGGTCTCCGTCCTACTCTGACCGTCTCCTCAGTCTACCCTAGAACTACACAGGGGGTCTGCCCACGGGTTCCCCACTAATATTAAGTTTACTTTCCGTTTTCTTTTTGTTACCGGTTTTCTCTCGGTCCCGGCTGTTCCCAGCTCTCGACCCGAGCTCCCGTACTTCCCGGTACGTCTTTTAAAAGGGCAGATCTGAGGAAACAGTGGAGTATTATTTTATAGGGCTAGCAATCCCCCCAAGACCCGCCTTTCAGCCACTCAGAGAGAAGAAAAGCCCACACACCCTCTGTGTCACTGCCATGACTGACAGGCGGGTATTGGACGACTGCTGCCCTCTTCCTGCAGCACTAAGAATACGCCAGCAGAGTCAGCACAGGTCTCCCCCTGTTACAGTGTCCTACTAAAAAAAAAGGAGTGAGGTAAGTTTTCTAAGGCCATCAAAACCAGTTTTCTTTGCTCTGGTGAAATTGCTGAAGGCCTCTAGATCTTCATTCTTTAAATCCAGCTGCCCCAAGAAAAGGTCACAAGCAATCCAAGGTCTAACCAGAACTGCTTTTTTTTCATTTTATTCATAATTGATGCTTCTTGTTTCTTTTTTAATTTCCATCACACATGTGCAAGACATTTAAAAAAACAGCAAAGGCAGCAACAAATTTTGCAAACGTGGACATAGCTGGTGCCATTTTAATGTATTAAATGCTCTGCTCATGAAATAAATTGGATCCAACTTTGATACAATTTACCTGAGCACGAAAACAGTGCTTCCAATAAATTAGATCAGCTTGAATCCAACTTGGATCCAATTTGTTTAGCCATTAACACACCTTAAATTGTTTGTCTTATTTTTCTTATTTATGGCAGCAGTGTGGAGTAGTGGTTAGGGCTCTGGACTCTTGACCGGAGGGTCGTGGGTTCAATCCCAGGTGGTGGACACTGCTGCTGTACCCTTAAGCAAGGTACTTTACCTAGATTGCTCCAGTAAAAACCCAACTGTATAAATGGGTAACTGTATGTAAACATAATATGATATCTTGTAACAATTGTAAGTCGCCCTGGATAAGGGCGTCTGCTAAGAAATAATTAATAATAATAATAATAATAATGGCCACATTGAATCTGGCAAAGTCATTGGATAACGTTGGCACTTTGCTTGTCCTTCACTGCAGTTAACTTGGTGGTTGGTGATTAGAATATGCATCACAAATAATTGTTAATGAGTATTCATGGATCAAGCCTACACAAACCACATTTAATTGTAACCAGTAGTTAATGTTGTGATTACATTAATGAAAAGAATTAGTGTTTTTAATCGTAATTATAAAATGATTTGTGGATATAACAGACTGCGAGACAATTAATGTTTTGTCAACAGTAGTTGTGTTTTCTTATAACACAATGTTTTCTCACTGGAGACCTACTGACCAGTAGTGTATGTTGCTTTCAGAAAACTAAAAATAATATAATCAAATTCCTTTACTCTCTAGTTTACAGATTACCAAAAAAATTCCTGAGCTTACAAAAGCTATAGGTCAGTATTTACTGATTTTCACGCAACATTTGGCCCCCTCAAGCATGTTAAAATACTGATGTACACCAAAAAAAACCCCATAACTTTACATTCTTTAGGTACTTATATGTAAATAGAAAAAAACCTTTTTTTTTCTATCTCCAAGAATGATTAAATGTAATTATTTGGTAAATGTTTCCTTTAAGATTCCCTCGTAGCACAGAAGAGATTTGTTAAAGTGCTGTGCAGAAGTTGTGCCAATAGGCAATCACTACTAATTCAATTAAATTGTATTTTTTTGAACTACGTTCTATTGGTATGTGTTTCCTTATGTAACCTTCCTCACTCAGCAATACTATTATCAGTATCAATAGCTTCACTGGAATATGAATTTCAAGTTATTATTATTATTTATTTCTTAGTTCAACAAAATATATTTGGTAAAAGATCATTCTAAATTAGGGGTGTGCAAAGAACCCATTACTCACACCCGTACTTGTACCCGTACCCATACCCGTACCCGTACCCGTACCCGTACTCGTACCCGTACCCATGCTCAGAAACCAGTACTTGTGTTTCATTTGAATTCTTGTTGAGCAAGACTTATTATTATTTTTTTATTATCAAATTATATGGGATGGCTGATTAATGGACACAGTTGTAAACATAAGCCTAAATTTGTGCTATTTAATAATGACATTAGAAATGAGAATGCCGTAAATGGGGAAAAGATATATTATCAGTCGTAAGTGTGGATTTTGTGCACAGTCCTATTGGTAAGGTTATCAAAAACAGTTTGCCCAGATGTCAAAATCTGTCTTCATGTGTACCTGGTGACATGAAAAGTCATCAATAAAATGGGAAAAGGGTTCATTAAGAAATGACTCATTTCGAAGCACACTGGGAATGACAACTTTGAAGTTTCATGACTGGTTACAATCTGTTTTGCCTCTGATCTTGAGAGTTTAAAAAAAAACAAAAAAACAACAACTTTAATCTGATTTCCTAAAATGCAGCAGGCATTTCAATGGCATGTGCTGTCAGGACCCTTTGTATAGAGGGGATTAAACAATACAGAGGGCTATGCAAAACTGCCCAGATCACAAATCAGCAGGAGCATGCCTTTGAATTAAAACAGAGTTACAGAAAAGCAACGAAACAGACTCTTTTTAGACTTTATTTTTCCATTAATAAGATGTGCAGCGACAGGAATTCAATCCAGAGACAATGTAATATTTTATCCCTGGAGACTTCTGATTTATTATGGCAGAGCCTGTGTATGTATTCATCTTAACAACTGTGCATGCATAATATGACCTAAAACACTTATGTGTAGTTTGTTTCTGTGCAGAGAACCAATTACTCATACTCATAATCGGACTTGTGCTCCAAAACCAATTAGCTTACGAATACTTTTACATGAATGACACCATCGGAAGTGGGCGGGGGTGAAACCGGATGTCATGGGGATCCTTTAAGACTGGCTTGACCAAGGTTTGAGATCAAGCAGCTACTGGGTTTTTGTAACATTTCTGTTGCTCCAATTCTAAATGTGAAATTATAAGACCCACATTTAGACATTCATTGCCGACCCAGTCTCCTAACCAGGTCCATTTCCAATTGTAATTGCCTACTTGGTGGTGTTTTCTGGGCCTACACAAGTATATATGTTTACATCAGGCAGTATAAAAAAAACGACTAAAACTACACTGACAAATGTTCACTTTCACTTGGTTACTTAACTGCAATCAACTACACAGAATAAATGCTCTGGTGTGCTGATACAGTTCAATAATACCCCATTTTAAATTTCAGATATATTTGAATATGATTGATCCTGTTTGTGTATCAAGGTTTCCTGCACTGCACACGAATACAGTTAACATATAATGGGCAATAATAACAATGTGTACATGTTGACAATAAAAGATGCATATTTCATATGTTGTGAGATTAATAATGTAGAACAATTCACTGAAGGTTACAGAAGGTTAAACAATAACTTCAAATGCATACGTTTGTAAATAAATAACATATATTTCCACAAACTAATAATTTGAACCACACAAGGTAGCAGAGTGACCAATTGATGGTTGGATAGTGATAAAAAAAAAGATACAGATAGAACAATAACTCTATAACTGACCTCAATTCGACGCAATATGAGTCTATATTACCTTTTATTTTCTTGTCAAAAATAATTTTAAAAAATGACAAAACATTTTTTTTGGAAACATTTGCCAACAACACATGATAAGCTTTAAATTACACTGTACTGCAGTGATAATATATATTATACAGAAATAGCTCAAGCCAAGACATCTTCAGTGGGTTTCCATCTTGCCACTTAATCAAAAGATCTCTCCTGTGTCAGATATGCAAAATGTGACAGAAGCCATGTCTACTCCAGGAAACACCCAACATGAATGAGGAAGCATTGCATTCCGCCTGGCACCGCCTGAAAGCATGGGGTAACTCGAGGCAATTAAACTCAAAATGATCAGAGTTCAATTTGAACAACTGATGCAAAACCAGAAGTAGCACCAAATGCATTTCTGGCACTCAGAAAGTAACCAGGTTTGGCATGTTTTAAGTTCAATTGTTTTATTTCTGTCAGTATGAAAAGCTAACAACAGAAGTTAGCTAAAGTATCAGTCAGCAAAATTGCCATACTGAAAAAAATATCAAAATGAAAGCAGCTTTCTTCTCGTAATGATGGCTTTGTTTTCACTTTGTAACCCAAGACATATTGTATATGCTGAACTTTTAGGACAGCGTTTTTTGTTTTTTTTTATGACGGCCCCTATCACACATTTCCATTCTACTTTGGTTACTATTAAGTTTTTCAGTGCTACGAACTATCAGAGAAAGATCCCACTGCAAGTTTCTAGTAAGATTAGCTACCATGGCATATTGGCACTGCAAATCATTTCTGTCAGGAACGCCTGGTAGTATAACATCAAATTCGGGAGGCGGACTGGGTAAAAAGGAAAGCACGCACTGAACACAGGAACCATGTGACGCTGACATGCTGTGACTTCCATGGAGCAACAACTCACAAATAAAAATAATAAGTGACACCGAAAACACTAGGGGATGTGTTGGGTCCAATTTGTGTTGCTGTTGCCCAGGCCCTCTGGCACAAGTCTTTGTCATTTTCTTTTAATTGCTGAGGTTAAAACATGTAGTGAACTCTAGTTTTGCTAAAAGTTTGAGTACAGCAGGTGAAAGTAACTGTTATGTGAGCTGCAAATGTATAGGCCATAGCAGTAAGGCTGTGCAGCAAAACAAATCTGAAAGAATAGAAATCATTTCTGGTTTCTATTTATAAGAACAGTAAGGGGAACAACCAAGGGAACTGAATTGTGGCAAGTCCTTGTGATAGGACACGTCAAGAAAGACGCTCAGGCTGCCAGTTACAATGAACACATGTTTTATCAAAATACTGCTAAGATTTGTTCCTAAAGTCATTGACGGCTGTGCTGTCAGTAGAAGTGATGGGTTACCCAGGTGAATGATTGTTTGTTTTCTAGCAATATTGCTGGATTATGCTAACTGAATCTTATTTGTAAAATGATTTTCTTTTTTTGTTTTCTTCAGAAAAGCTATCATGTTGTTGTCAGTAAATAATGATCTTATTACTTCTGTATAATTGAGTTTTTGTAAATATTGTTTTGAGGTATAGTAAATAAAATCTGAGAAAAATATTTCACATTCACAAACTGTCAAGTTAGAATGAATGATCAGCTACATAGATGTCTACAAAAAATAGGTTATTAAATAAGTTATGTAGCAACAAGAGGGACTTGTTTGCCCAGGTTAGGACACTGTTCTATGTTGCTGGCGATACGAAAGCAACAAACTCAGTGCTAGCCAATCATATTTGATAGTAGTATCACATGTTTATAAATTGCGACATGGATTTAGCAATACAGTAAGATAATTACAGTATAACTTCATAAATATTATAACAATGTTATTGTACAAGACACAATGAATAAATATGCATTAAATGTGCTTGAGCCATTGGTATGCATTTTCAGTAAGATGTATTTTATTGTTTTTTGTTTCTGCTCTTGAAAAGTGGAACTTTGTTTTGAATTAATTTAATTCAAGAGAGTGGGATTTTTAATTTGAGTAATTGTTTTTTTAGTAAAGACACAGCATGTAGTTTATGTAAAACCCAGGGATTAAGCTCCCTAGAATGGGGGAGTGGGTCCCTTTGGGGCAACGGTGCCAACTTCAGTTGTAAAGTGGGGGGAACAAAAGTTATTACCGTCAGCAACCTCATGGTATGGTATGGTATGGTAATTTACATTGAGCACAATGTTAAGCACACATCCACTGCTGCTTTTACGATTATCTACCATTCTGCCGTCTACCGTTTTATCTATCATTTCCACACAAGCAAATGATCAATTAAACTAAAATAATGGAGGTTGGCTATACATTATTGTTTGAAACAATTCGTAATTGAGTTTCTCAACAGGTGCTTGTTTGCTGTTGGTTTTTAGTAACAGAAAACCAACAGCAAACAAAAAATGGCCTCCGTGGCGTTCTTTAACTGGCATACAATGACCAGTGGGTTCTATCAACCAGCCTGAAGGTCATTATCTGCCAGGTAAGGACATCCACATCGGTCTTTAAAGGACAAGTTAATGAAGGCATACCAGTATTGCTCAATTCAAACCAAGAGTGTATGTATCTCCTGTAATATTCCCTGCAAAATTCAAACCGTTTTTTAAAAGTTTTTCAGTTTTCCCTTGTGCTTTTTGCTATGACATCCTTTGTCTGCTATTCTGAGCATGAGATTTAGAAAAAAAGGGCATTTACTGGGGGATTAAATAGAGATTGACGGGGAGTAGACGTCAGCATGTGATTGCAACACAATACAAAAAAAATAACAACTACTTGTTAGCTGCTTAATCGCAGATTATAGTTTATGGATTTTCTAAACGTACATGTTTAGTAAACTAAACAGAGGACTTTACACAAGACCACTTTCATTTAGTACCATGGCTGGTTTTAAATCCACTTTGTACTGTGATTGTAAATCAGAAATGTATCAAAGTCTTTTTTTTTTTAAATTGCTTGTTTCGCCAACAGAGAAAGTCCCCAATTGCTATCCCCCAAACCCTATGGCAGACACTTTTAGTCCAGGATCGATGACTGTCAGATTTTTATTGAAGCCCCTGCAGCAAACAATTACTTTCTTTGAACGTTTAAAACAAAATCTGACCCCAGTTCACTGTTGAGATAATTGTTCCTCTTCATAAAAAATGTCAGGAAAGGATAAATTGCTAAAGAATGCATTTTATATACAAAAGCAATCATAGGTGTTGAAATTTCATCTCCTCTAATAGCAGTTTATTTGCAATTTATAATTATTTCCATACAGTTTTTTTTCTTTCTTTCTTTTTTTTTTTAAAGCAGCAGGGTTCTTAAAGAACTGCAAATTGCCTGCAGATCTAATTTGCTATTTTAATGACTGTCAGGGATATATATATATATATATATATATATATATATATATATATTGTGAGACAGCAGGGAGGGGGTTAAAACCTCCCTGCACAGAAAACATGTGAAAATGCACACTGGTTTTAGTTTAATTGTATTTGTTTATTGTTAATTTAAATTGGTTAATTGTTTTATTGTTTAATTATCCCCTGCACCTGGTGGTTGTTATTAAATTAGGACCAGGTGCAGGGTATTTAAGGAGTGAAGCCAGAATGCTCGGGGCTTCTGAGTAGAAGGAAGCAGGAGAGGTGCTCTGCTTCTGAGCAGTCTGGAGAAAGCGGTACAGTTTAAACCTGTTAAGGTTTGGGGCAGGTAAACGGCTTAGCCATCCTGCGAGTGAGTCAGGTTCCAGTGTGTATAGTAAGCGCTCCAAAAACGGAGTTAGGAGTTTGTTTGTGTTTTGGTTTGTGTATTATTAAAAATAGCGCAACCGCGCTTTGAAAATCCATTTCTGTGTGCTGGGTCGCAGTTCTTAAAGGGGCAACGAACCTGAGTGAGTGGCAAGCTCGCTCACAATATATATATATATATATATATATATATATATATATATATATATATATACACATACAATATTCTGAAGGTTATCAAGTCCTGAAAAATAAGAAGAAAATGATAATCAGGAGTGACACTAGGAAATATTGCAATACTGAAAAAAATTACATATTAAACTTAAATATGTTTCCCTTTCAGGTGTTATTGTTTCCATAGTAACGGATTGTGGTTGAGTGGCCAAAATTACAACTGTTCATTTTAAAGGCAAAGTTTACATGTAGGTTTACAGTTTTTACATGTTATTAATTCTTTTAGATGACACCCCATTTAGCATGATAAACTGGTTTACATGTATTTTATAATTAAGCTAAGTTTCCATTTAACATTAGGATTGGTGGCAGGGTTTATATAGTTTTATAAACCTCAGGTTCAAAGCCGTGCGGTCATTATCCCACAAGTAGATTCCCTCTAAAAGCTACAGGAGTAAAAATCCCCCTGTTTTCTGAGCTTTTGTAAAATATTACAGGTTAATTTCAGGAGTTTAGTAGTGCTGCGGACCACAGATTACTTTCCCACAAGAAAGTACGAAGATGTATCATTTATTTTAATTGTATGTATTTAAACAGGGGATATGTAGGTTATATATCAGACAGAGAGTGTTACTAGTCTACTAGTTACTATTTTAACAAAAACACAAATTTACATCTTGTCCTTATAGCTCAGCAATATACCATACAATGTTACAAAAGCTATACAATCATTTTTTATTATCTAAGTCCCCATATAATAAAATAAGAATATCATACAAAGACAATATAAAGTTATATAAATAAGTATAAATACATACAGAATCTGAAAACTGCCTGAATACAAAAACTAGTAAATACCAGTAGTAAAGCTTTTCTATTAAGAACAGACATAATCTATCCAATTAGTGTCCAGAGATGAGTACTACCCAGTGATAAAGTTATTACATACATACATACATACATACATACATACATGGTGAATTTCAGTTATACAGACCCTTTACCACAAACGAGGCATAGTTATATAGACCCCACAACAAGTGGTGGAAAGTCTGCTAGAATACTGTGCAGGAACATATACTTCTTTTTTTTTTTTATCTACCAAACAGTGAATCAAGTGATTATATATCATTTTTTAAAATAAATCTCCTGTGCAATTCATTCTTAAACCTGTTGATATTCAGTACACTTCAAAGGATTATCAAGTTCATTCCAATTTGCAAACTAGTATAACAAACTATCCCTTACCTCCTCCTGGGATTATGAAGTTATTAGCCTCAGCAGCTGTAGTTTTTTTTCCAAACATCTGTCCCAAAATATGAGTTTTCATAAGTGTGTGTGTTGTCAGGCCATTCATTTATTAAGACAGGTAATTAAAAAGGTGCATCAGTGACTGTTGTTAGAACTGTTGAGGCTAATAACTTAACCTAACACTGCCACTGACTGCATCTGGACTGGTCCAGACTTTTGCATCATGCTTAACAGAGGTGAAGGTAAAGGCTACATTGACAAAAATATATTCCTTAACCCAAGAGATAATAGAAAATCTGAACTCATTCTACATAAATTAATTAGTACAGGGTTGCTACTGGGGGAGGGGGAGGGGGAGGGGGAGGGGAGGGGGGGGGGGGGGGGGTTCTCTGCAACCATAGTGGGCCTAGAAACTCCATTCAAAGTTCTCTGGGACCAAGATAACAGTCTAGAGAGTTTCAGAGAAATCCATCCACAAACTGATTTTTAAAGGAAAAACATCTTTTGAGTAGGCCACAAGGCCTGACTCGAGTTTACAAAACATGTATTTTATTACTGGTGTGTGTTTATATCAGAAATCAGAAATCAACCAACCACAGTGAAGTATTTGCTAAAATTCCAGTATATCTTACCCTGTGTACACATGTCATCCCTTGCAAAGAACATCACACCTAATTCCAATGTTCAAAAATCAAAACAAGACAAAAACACACTTTTGTAAAAAGGATTATCCTATTAACTTCACTCTTTCTTTAAATGTTGATGAACTTGACAGTTTCTAGGGAGAAAAAACATGTTTTTTTGGTTGCACTTCTGCTTTTAATAAATAGTCAGACAAACGAGTCTGAATATTTTTTTTAATAATAGCTATAATATTTTTTCATTGTTACACATATACATGTGTATGAGGCTGTTCACCCCTGTACTTACGTGTTTAAAAAAAACATATACATTAAACCCCCAACTGTCACCCATTCCAGAATGTCTTGCACCTACAGCCAGCTCCAATTTACACATTTACCAATCTAAAAATATCATAACCACCTTGGATCTGACATATCCTTAAAGGTATTGCATAAATACTTAAAATGATCTGTTTCTCCTGCAGTAGGTCCATGTCAAAATTCAAATATCCCACAGAGGCAGGTTATTCTTTGTGTGTTGTTAAGTAAAGTACATCTATGTAACAGCCAATGCTATGAAGTCTGTAGATAAAGTACTGATTTGCAGCTGATCCCTAAACACCGTTAGCAGAACATTTACTTTGCAGTTAACACAGCAGATGAAGGTTAATGTTAGACCACAAATAAGTTAATAGATGGAGTTGACCTATGATTATCACCAAAGATAGACTGGTCGGTGTGGCAGAGACAGTGGGCCCAGGTTAACACAAGTAGAACACACTATGTGGCAATGTTCTTGATAGATGATGTGCCCGAGGGCAGGGTTTCCCAACACCCGGTCCAAGGACTAGTGCCGAATACCAAAAAATAAAATAAAGCAAGGCAACATATTCAATTATTTCTCTAGGAGCCAATCTCCATGGCAAAGCAAAGACACTGACAACTTTAAATGCAGTAAGCAAACGCAAAGACAAAACTGACACAATGAATGCTGGAAAAAATATGAACATGTTTACAGCAAAGAATGAGCGCAGAATGGAGTAGCCTACTTTGGCAAGCCAAGGTCTTAAAATGATCATCAGTACTCACACTAAGAAAATGCTTTATTTATATGCAGGGTGTTATTTTGTTTATTGTGGTAAAATACTCTAAATACATACATGCCAACAGTCCCTATGTGGTCGGAACAGTCGTGATTTCCTAGCAAATGTCCTGCGTCCCGATTCATAGGAAGACAATCCCGATATTTATCCCTGGAATTTTTTCACAGCTCTAGGGCTTTCATTCTCGCGCCCGTACTGTTTATTTTTTCTTCTTTCTTTAGCGGCTGCTGACCCTTGTGCACTGCGTCATAGGGATTGTGTTCACATGACGAGATCTCATTTTATTGACATATCTCATATCCAGACATATTGCAGAAGTGTATTGTTTCCTCACTGCTGCTGCAATATGATCTGATGTGGGAGCCAATGGAACCCGAAGGACTGGAGTTAGCTACACCCATCATTTTCGTACAGCCTTCATAGTGATTGAAGGTTCTGAGATATCATATATATTAAATAAAGTCAGCCTGTCGGGATCCAGCAAATGAAAATGGCATCTATCAAAGCAACAAAAAAAAAAGAAAATGGTCGTTCAACAGTGACTGGAGTAAAACATATTCATTTATTCTGTGCGGTAGAGTTACTGAAAATCACACGATCTGCTCTTCATGCGGCTGACAAATCTGCTGATCACTAACTTATACAAAGGCAAGAACGCTTCATTATGTCTATTTTTTCCTGTTACATAAATCATTATCAAAATGTGCACAAAATGCACCTGGCATACTATAATAGATTGTCCACTGTACATAATAAATTATAAATGATCAACAACAAAACATGTAATAGTTTTCACATTGCCTTTGTTTAGCCTCTTTACATGTCCCTCCCCTTTCATTGAACTGGCTGTGTGAAACGTGTCTAGCAGCGTCGCTTATTCTCTTTGTCTGCAGGATTACTAAAAATGCAACAGGGCAAAATGTCAAAACAAGGTTCAGACAGTTTTTTTTTTTTTGTCAAGAATATTCCTGAAAAATGAAGCCATAATAGTTCGGAGGACAAAGAAGATGATGAAAACAACGTTTATTATGAAAACGAACTTGAGACCATAGTGAAAGTCAAAAGAAACAACAGAAATCCAGTTTCAATCACCATAGATGTGTCTGCTTTGAAGGCTTCATAATTGATCAAGTCTTACCTTTCATTGGGAAATAACTAACACTCCCCGCTGCTGAGGACATCTGCAGGGTGATTTTCAGAGAATCAACAGCAAGCAAAGTAGGCCAAGTTCATCTCTTTGATAACACGATGGCAAGAGGATTAACGACATTGCTGAAGTTATCGAGGAACAACTGTTCAAGAAAATAAAAAACTGTCCTTCATTTGCCATTCAGCTTGATGAAACAACTGATTTTAGAAACATGGCTATGATTTAATTTATCTATGTTATGAACATGACAAGGGTTTTCAGGAGGATTTATTGTGTTGTCTTTCGCTGCCTAAAGCATTCAGAGTTTTGGACGAATATGTGTCAACTAAGCTAAATTGGAAGCTTTGTGTGGGCATCTGTACAGACAGAGCTGCCAAAATAACTGTAAGACAAATCCTGCCTCGCAGTGTGTGTTAAAGCAGTGGCAGCAGAATGATAGTCTAGCCACTGTTTTATTCACTTTGAAATGTTGGCCAGTAAGAAATTATCCTCTGTATTCCACAATAGTTTTAGAGAATGCCACACTTTTGATTATCCTCTAGATGAAACTGAAAGTGCTTCCTAGAAAACAAAATGTTCTTCAACTTACATTTATGTCCACCCATGGTAATATGGATGGACATTTTTTTTAATATATTATAAGTTGATATTTACAGTTGACTCTGTCTGGTGGTATAAGAGTGTCTCCTTGTGAGCACTTTGGATGGGCAAGAGAAGCTGGGAGAAACGAGACAACAATCTTATACAATGACAGAAAGACTCAACTGTACATATTAACTTACTGAACATAATGTTTTAATTAAAAGAAGAGAACACAATACACAGATAATGTGTTCCATATCTTTATCATTATTGTAAGTTCTTAGTCTAATGTTCATGAGATGATGTACAGGAATCTTCTGAAATCTGGCTTTTTGGCAGAGTGACTTCATAATTTATAATACTTCCCATGGACGTATATACTCCAATTAAAGTCCTCGACTCTAGACTACAGAGGTTTGATTCTTTAAACCTGTCATCATAGCTCATAAGTTTTAGTCCTTGGATTCTGCGTGTTGTCCTTCTCAGTGCCACCGCCCTTTCTAACCTCCCCCACTCACATGTCCGAACTCCATGGAATTGTATCCTCTGCTGCACAGCTTTGTACGCTGTTAATATCTTCCAGTCATCAGCAGCTTCCAGCCAAGCAGTAAACACTTTAATCTGCATGGGATCAATGAGGAACGTGCTTAAAGAGCCAGAAGTCTAAACTGACTGAGAGATTTATTTGGTTAATTAGTTGGAACACAAAAACAATAGCTGTTGCCCTGAATGGTAATAATGAATCAAAATAGGTTTGATGGAAAAAAAGACGAGAAAATCTTAATAGTGAATTTACATCAGAGACTGCATTCCCAGGAAAGTTGGCACTGTTTGCTTGATCAACATCTCACATCATCCTAATTGTGTCAACATATACGATTTAACAGAACATTAGCTCCATTCGAATATAAAGCGTGTGGTAATGACACAGATAACTGTATTCTTTAAATTTGGATACAGAAAGTCCTAATCCAAAGGTCATCATTTGTAAAGAACAGCGTCCCAAATCTCTGGAACAAAAAACAAAACACTTCAGACAACCAAAGCCATGCAGTGTTTATCACAGATATATATTTAAACAAGATTTACATAGCCAGTTAGCACTTTTAGAATTCAGTATTCACTCCTAATTAAATATGGTGCGTGTCAGGGATGTTGAGAGATGTTTCTCATATTGATGCGTTTAAGGTGTCTTGCCTCTTGTTACCATAACAACATGAGCCCTGGCAGGGTTAAAGTGCTTTTTAGTTATTCTGCTTTGACAACAGGCAAGAGCGGCCTAAATTACACTATCCCGTTATACTGTGCACCACACCATAGCTGTGCAAGGTGCCTCACCAATCTGGAAGCTTGCTTTCTGCTATGGCTTCTCCAACCCCCTCCTCTTACAACTAATTCCATTTTTGTTTCTATTTACAGTCTACTTGACATGGTCTACTATATAGATGACCAGGCAAGGAGCTGTCATTAGAAAACATATTTGTATGCCAGTGACCTAAATCAAATGTGTCTGTTATTGGTGCTTGTTTATCCTTGCATTGCTACATAGTTATTGGAGTCCAGATTGAAATGGGTTGAAACCATGGAAACAGATGTATTGTTGCTGGTAACATATATTATTTTGTAAAATACTCTCCAAGTAAGATGCTATCAGTAAATGCACAGTGTGGTTGTGAACATGAGAAGTGTGTCAATAATGTTTATTCATGACGTGCTTCCCTATTCCTTTTGATAGCCTATGCTCCAATAAACACCTGCCAAGAACTGCGACTCTAAATGTGTTGAGAATTCAGGTTTTACATTCACTTCAACATCCTTGCCATAATTGCATTTAGCCACATGCTGGTCCTGGATGTAATAAAAATTCAGCATAAGCCCTTTTATTTTAACTGCTGTAAGGTCATAGAACAAGTTCATATAAAGTGGTGTTTGGATAACACAGTGTTATACTGGTGGTAGGTTTGGGGAGCACACTGTTATTTGTAGTAACTTTATTCTATATGCTACACACCATAGACAATTATACAGGCAATATGAGAGTTTTTCACTTTGTGATGTTTAAGCATGTTGATTGTGATAAGTAAATCATCAATCCATGACACAGGGCTCCCAATCTGACAGGGTCAAATAAATACTGCACCTCGTAAATACAATCGTTTTCTATAGGTTTGAATACACATAGCTTTACTAATCAAACACTGAATACCAGACATAGTTTCAAACAAGGGAATTACTGATGTGTTAATAGCACACGCTCAGCACAAGGTTAAAGATCCATATATTCATAGCAGGAATTCAAATACAAGTTAATGTACAGTAGACTTGTAAAAAGGATTCACTGAATATTGTCAAAATGACAGCTGCAGCAATGGAAATGGTTCTTAGATCAATTCAGCTGCTTTTAAAATCAAATTAAAAGCTGATGAAATGGCTGTACAGTGTTGTCACTGTACATATGGATTCACAATTCATACACCACTCATTGTCTAAAATAAACACTTGAGAACACTGTGCTCAGGCACAGCAGTAAGGAAAGCAGTTGTGGGAGGATGTTTCCAACTCGACCAACTCAAGATACAAAGGAATTGATAAAGTGGGGTACATTCGACTTGTGTAGAAGAGATGTATGCTCTATATCTGGAACTACATTGTAACTCACACCAAGAAATTGATAGTGTTTAGATATAGTTAGGAAAACAGAGTTCTTTTGCTTACATATATGCTGTTTAAAAAAAACCCCCAAAAAACTAAGAAATATATGGCCCCCCACCATTTTTATATGACTATTTCACTCATTCTAATAACCTCCGCATTCTCAGTGTCAATATTAAATACATTTTGGGATTTTCATTCATGATTAAACACGATATGGTTTTTAAGGTTGGGAACAAGAATGTGTGATAATCCTACCTAATGCATAAAAAAATAATCAATAATTTACACCATGGTATCTTGAATACTCAAAATACCATGGAGGTAAATCACAAACTCGTGACAATCACAAACTTTAATTTGACCTCTTGCAATATAGGATAATAAATCAAGCTGGTGTTTAATGAACTTCCATATTGCTGTTTAGTATTCCTTCGCAACTCCTTATGTCAGCTGCCGGTTTCTACATCACATATAAGTTAAAACAAAATGACAGCGTTACGGTTTTGTCCCCAAGCCCCATGATACGAACAACCTTTATACATACAGCCCTATGCTTGACCAGCTTTAGAGGGATCAGTTTGGGGAGCATCTCATTCAGTCAGGAGCGGGGTAAAAAGACTGACAGCCCATTCCAACTAAGAGTGGAAGGTTTGAAATTCAAGGGACAACCTATCGCTTATTGATCAAGCATTACAATTTTACAAGTTACCAAGATGCCACGGGTGCAGAAACACAACATTCTTTGAAATGAATGAGTAGCACACTGTTATTGGCAGCATGCTTGCCCAGTCATTAAGTCAGACAGATGCTGTTGATGTCAATTATGATAATGATTTAAACATTCCGCTTGGGGATATCTGTGGTTTGTCAGCAGTTCCTTCTGTGTGTGGTATGATATGGGGTGGATATTACAGTGAGACCTTCCTGACAGTCTATAAACAGAAGCTAAGGACAATTAACAAAAATAAAAAAATAAAACAACATTTGAGAAAAACAAAGTGCTTGTTCTCAGTTTGGAAATATTGGTTTCCATTTATAATCTTTTAATCTAGTGCTTTATTTGTCCTTGGTTTGTGTTAAATACAGTCAATTCTCGTTAATATGAATTTAAAGAGACCAGCAAAAAACATTAGCTAAGCCAAATGCATACTGTCAGTTTTTATTGAAGTTACAGTAACACTGAAAATAATTATACATTTAAAGGTACTGTACATTATTTGAAAATACAGTTGTACGTTAACTTTTAAAAAGTATACATTGCAAATGAATCTGCATGTCCCATTCTGATTATAGGCATTTTTAAACCACTGAAGCAAGGTGTTCTTAACATCAGGGTATTTAGCAAATCAGACACTCTGGTGACTTGCATCCACAGTTTGCTGTTCAGAGAATGGCATTATTGTATCCCGATTTTTCAGAAAGGTTGACATACTGTTCATTGGAATGTTGAAATCTGTAGCAACATCTTTCTTTTTCTTGTACGGCGTTGCATTATCCACCGCTTTCAACACTTTTGTCTGCAAGGACATTTTTGCGTGAGCACTGCGGCAACTCGAAATGCTCATAGTATCTGTAGTCCACAAACAGCACTAAAATACAGAAGAGAGGCCTGTAATCTGCATGCAAGTTAATACTTTTCCCACTATCCTTTGCATTCAGCTGTTCACACTATAACAATTCGTTTTAATTCGCATGCTTCTAACCTGGGAGGGCTCCAAAATAATTCACACTAACAGGAAATTCATGTTAAGTGAATTCGTATTATAAGAAGCAATTTACAATAAGACACTGATAAAACCGACACAGTTTCTGCTCAGAATTCCAGTCCTCTAGTAATCAACAGTTTTTACTGTAATGTGATAAAGCAGTGTGTGGAAGGGTGGTGGGTAATTCACTGACACACAGGACACAGAGAAGTAATTCGGGAACACCGCACAGGTGCCCAGTTTTATTATGGGCGCGTAATTTCTTTTCAGCCCGCAGAGGGCGCTGTTGTCTGGTGGTCATTTTACTGCGAGACACTCCTTCTCAATGGTACTATAGTTCTTTTCACGGGGAAGGAGCTTCTGCTGATGTACAGGACCAGGTGCTCGCTTC